>NW_027421970.1:300000-450917 GCF_037893015.1 Macrotis lagotis
CAGGTGAGGCAAGGATAAGGCACGACAATGCAAGGCTAGGCAATGCACGGCAAGGCAAGGAAAGAGTAACGGAAGGAAAGGAAGGCAAGGCAAAGCCAGGCAAGGCAAGTGTAACAAAAGGCACGCAACGGCAAGGGGAAACAAGGCTAAGGCACGACAACACACGGCTAGGAAATGCACGGCAAGGCAAGTAAAGGGTAACGCAAGGCAAAGCACGGTGAGGCTAGACAAGGCTAATGCACGACAACGCAAGGCTAGGCAATGCACGACAATGCACGTAAAGCTTAAAGCAAAGGAAGGCACGGTTAGAAGAGATAAGGCTAAGGCACGACAACGCAAGGCTAGGCAATGCAGGGAAGGCAAGGAAAGGGTAACGGAAGGTAAGGAAGGCAAAGGAAAGCAAGGAAAGGCAATGGTAACGGAAGGAACGGCACGGCAAGGGGAAACAAGTTTAAGGCACGACAACGCACGCTAGGCAATGCACGGCAAGGGAAGGAAAGGGTAACGCATGGGAAACAACGGTCAGGGGAGGCAAGGCTAAGGCACGACAACGCAAGGAATGGCAATGCACGGAAGGCAAGCAAAGAGTAACGGAATGTAAGGAAGGCAAGGGAAAGCAAAGAAAGGCAAGTGTAACGGAAGGAACGGCACGGCAAGGGGAAACAAGGCTAAGGCACGACAACGCACGCTAGGCAATGCACGGCAAGGCAAGGAAAGGGTAACGCATGGGAAAGCACGGTCAGGCGAGGCAAGGCTAAGGAAAGCCAACGCAAGGCTAGGCAATGCACGGTAAGCAAGCAAGGAGTAACGGAATGCAAGGAAGGAAAGGGAAAGCAAGGGAAGGCAAGGGTAACGGAAGGAACGGCACGGCAAGGGGAAACAAGGCTAAGGTACGACAACACACGGCTAGGAAATGCACGGCAAGGCAAGGAAAGGGTAACGCAAGGCAAGGCACGGTGAGGCTAGGCAAGGTTAATGCACGACACCGCAAGGATAGGCAATGCACGACAATGCAAGGAAAGCTTAAAGCAAAGGAAGGCACGGTCAGGCGAGATAAGGCTAAGGCACAACAACGCAAGGCTAGGCAATGCACGGAAAGCAAGCAAAGTGTAACGGAAGGTAAGGAAGGCAAGGGAAAGCAAGGAAAGGCAATGGTAACGGAAGGAACGGCACGGCAAGGGGAAACAAGGCTAAGGCACGACAACGCACGCTAGGCAATGCACGGCAAGGCAAGGAAAGGGTAACGCATGGGAAAGCACGGTCAAGCGAGGCAAGGCTAAGGCATGACAACGCAAGGCTAGGCAATGCACGGAAAGCAAGCAAAGAGTAACGGAACGCAAGGAAGGCAAGGGAAAGCAAGGGAAGGCAAGGGTAATGGAAGGAACGGCACGGCAACGGGAAACAAGGCTAAGGCACGGCAACGTAGACTAGGCAATACACGGCAAGGCAAGGAAAGGGTAACGCATGGGAAAGCACGTTCAGGCGAGGCAAGGCTAAGGCACGACAACGCAAGGCTAGGAAATGCACGGAAGGCTAGCAAAGAGTACCGGAAGGTAAGGAAGGCAAGGGAAAGCAAAGAAAGGCAAGTGTAACGGAAGGAACGGCATGGCAAGGGGAAACAAGGCTAAGGCACGACAACGCACGGCTAGGCAATGCACAGCAAGGCAAGGAAAGGGTAACGCAAGGCAAGGCACGGTGAGGCTAGGCAAGGCTAATGCACGACAACGCAAGGCTAGGCAATGCACGACAATGCAAGGAAAGCTTAAAGCAAAGGAAGGCACGGTCAGGCGAGATAAGGCTAAGGCACGACAACGCAAGGCTAGGCAATGCAGGGAAGGCAAGCAAAGAGTAACGGAACGTAAGGAAGGCAAGGAAAAGCAAGGAAAGGCAAGGGTAACGGAAGGAACGGCACGGGAAGCGGAAACAAGGCTAAGGCACGGCAACGCAGGCTGGGCAATGCACGGCAAGGCAAGGAAAGGGTAACGCATGGGAAAGCAAGTTCAGGCGAGGCAAGGCTAAGGCACGACAACGCAAGGCTAGGCAATGCACGGAAGGCAAGCAAAGAGTAACAGAAGGTAAGGAAGGCAAGGGCAAGCAAAGAAAGGCAAGTGTAACGGAAGGAACTGCATGGCAAGGGGAAACAAGGCTAAGGCACGACACCGAACGCTAGGCAATGAACGGCAAGGCAAGGAAAGGGTAACGCATGGGAAAGCACGGTAAGGCGAGGCAAGGCTAGGCAATGCACGGAAGGCAAGCAAAGAGTAACGGAAGGTAAGGAAGGCAAGGGAAAGCAAGGAAAGGCAAGTGTAACGGAAGGAACGGCACGGCAAGGGGAAACAAGGCTGAGGCACGACAACGCACGCTAGGCCATGCACGGCAAGGCAAGGAAAGGGTAACGCATGGGAAAGCACGGTCAGGCGAGGCAAGGCTAAGGAATGTCAACGCAAGGCTAGGCAATGCACGGAAAGCAAGCAAAGTGTAACGGAACGCAAGGAAGGCAAGGGAAAGCAAGAGAAGGCAAGGGTAACGGAAGGAACGGCACGGCAAGGGGTAAGAAGGCTAAGGCACGACAACGCAGGGCTAGGTAATGCACGGCAAGGCAAGGAAAGGGTAACGCAGGGGAAGGCACGGTCAGGTGAGGCAAGGATAAGGCACGACAATGCAAGGCTAGGCAATGCACGGCAAGGCAAGGAAAGAGTAACGGAAGGAAAGGAAGGCAAGGCAAAGCCAGGCAAGGCAAGTGTAACAAAAGGCACGCCACGGCAAGGGGAATCAAGGCTAAGGCACGACAACGCACGGCTAGGCAATGCACGGCAAGGCAAGGAAAAGGTAACGCAAGGCAAGGCACGGTGAGGCTAGGGAAGGCTAATGCACGACAACGCAAGGCTAGGCAATGCACGACAATGCAAGGAAAGCTTAAAGCAAAGCAAGGCACGGTCAGGCGAGATAAGGCTAAGGCTCGACAACGCAAGGCTAGGCAATGCACGGAAGGCAAGCAAAGAGTAACGGAAGGTAAGGAAGGCAAGGGAAAGCAAGGAAAGGCAAGTGTAACGGAAGGAACGGCACGGCAAGGGGAAACAAGGCTAAGGCACGACAACGCACGCTAGGCAATGCACGGCAAGGCAAGGAAAGGGTAACGCATGGGAAAGCACGTTCAGGCGAGGCAAGGCTAAGGCACGACAACGCATGGCTAGGCAATGCACGGAAGGCAAGCAAAGAGTAACGGAAGGTAAGGAAGGCAAGGGAAAGCAAAGAAAGGCAAGTGTAACGGAAGGAACTGCACGGCAAGGGGAAACAAGGCTAAGGCACGACAACGCACGGCTAGGCAATGCACGGCAAGGCAAGCAAAGGGTAACGCAAGGCAAGGCACGGTGAGGCTAGGCAAGGCTATTGCACGGAAACGCAAGGCTAGGCAATGCACGACAATGCAAGGAAAGCTTAAAGCAAAGGAAGGCAAGGTCAGGCGAGATAAGGCAAAGGCACGACAACGCAAGGCTAGGCAATTCAGGGAAGGCAAGCAAAGAGTAACGGAAGGTAAGGAAGGCAAGGAAAAGCAAGGAAAGGCAAGGGTAACGGAAGGAACGGCACGGCAAGGGGAAACAAGGCTAAGGCACGACAACGCACGGCTATGCATTGCACGGCAAGGCAAGCAAAAGTTAACGCAAGGAAAGGCACGGTGAGGCTAGGCAAGGCTAATGCACGACAACGCAAGGCTAGGCAATGCACGACAATGCAAGGAAAGCTTAAAAAAAAGGAAGGCACGGTGAGGCGAGATAAGGCTAAGGCACGACAAAGCAAGGCTAGGCAATGCACGGAAGGCAAGCAAAGAGTAACGGAAGGTAAGGAAGGCAAGGGAAAGCAAGGAAAGGCAAGTGTAACGGAAGGAACGGCACGGCAAGGGGAAACAAGGCTAAGGCACGACAACGCACGCTAGGCAATGCACGGCAAGGCAATGAAAGGGTAACGCATGGGAAAAAACGGTCAGGCGAGGCAAGCCTAAGGCATGACAACGCAAGGCTAGGCAATGCACGGAAAGCAAGCAAAGAGTAACGGAACGCAAGGAAGGCAAGGGAAAGCAAGGGAAGGCAAGGGTAACGGAAGGAACGGCAAGGCAAGGGGTAACAAGGCTAAGGCACGACAACGCAGGGCTAGGCAATGCACGGCAAGGCAAGGAAAGAGTAACGGAAGGAAAGGAAGGCAAGGCAAATCCAGGCAAGGCAAGTGTAACAAAAGGCACGGCACGGCAAGGGGAAACAAGGCTAAGGCACGACAACGCACGGCTAGGCAATGCACGGCAAGGCAAGCAAAGAGTAACGGAACGCAAGGAAGGCAAGGGAAAGCAAGGGAAGGCAAGGGTAACGGAAGGAACGGCACGACAAGGGGTAACAAGGCTAAGGCACGACAACGCAGGGCTAGGCAATGCACGGCAAGGCAAGGAAAGGGTAACGCAGGGGAAGGCACGGTCAGGTGAGGCAAGGATAAGGCACGACAATGCAAGGCTAGGCAATGCACGGCAAGGCAAGGAAAGAGTAACGGAAGGAAAGGAAGGCAAGGCAAAGCCAGGCAATGCAAGTGTAACAAAAGGCACGGCACGGCAAGGGGAAACAAGGCTAAGGCACGACAGCGCACGGCTAGGCAATGCACGGCAAGGAAAGTAAAGGGTAACGCAAGGCAAGGCACGGTGAGGCTAGGCAAGGCTAATGCACGACAACGCAAGGCTAGGCAATGCACGACAATGCAAGGAAAGCTTAAAGCAAAGGAAGGCACGGTCAGGCGAGATAAGGCTAAGGCACGACAACGCAAGGCTAGGCAATGCACGGAAGGCAAGCAAAGAGTAACGGAAGGTAAGGAAGGCAAGGGAAAGCAAAGAAAGGCAAGTGTAACGGAAGGAACGGCACGGCAAGGGGAAACAAGGCTAAGGCACGACAACGCACGCTAGGCAATGCACGGCAAGGCAAGGAAAGGGTAACGCATGGGAAAGCACGGTCAGGCGAGGCAAGCCTAAGGCATGACAACGCAAGGCTAGGCAATGCACGGAAAGCAAGCAAAGAGTAACGGAACGCAAGGAAGGCAAGGGAAAGCAAGGGAAGGCAAGGGTAACGGAAGGAACGGCACGGCAAGGGGTAACAAGGCTAAGGCACGACAACGCAGGGCTAGGCAATGCACGGCAAGGCAAGGAAAGGGTAACGCAGGGGAAGGCACGGTCAGGTGATTCAAGGATAAGGCACGACAATGCAAGGCTAGGCAATGCACGGCAAGGCAAGGAAAGAGTAACGGAAGGAAAGGAAGGCAAGGCAAAGCCAGGCAAGGCAAGTGTAACAAAAGGCACGCAACGGCAAGGGGAAACAAGGCTAAGGCACGACAACACACGGCTAGGAAATGCACGGCAAGGCAAGTAAAGGGTAACGCAAGGCAAGGCACGGTGAGGCTAGGCAAGGCTAATGCACGACAACGCAAGGCTAGGCAACGCACGACAATGCAAGTAAAGCTTAAAGCAAAGGAAGGCACGGTTAGAAGAGATAAGGCTAAGGCACGACAACGCAAGGCGAGGAAATGCAGGGAAGGCAAGGAAAGAGTAACGGAAGGTAAGGAAGGCAAAGGAAAGCAAGGAAAGGCAATGGTAAGGGAAGGAACGGCACGGCAAGGGGAAACAAGTCTAAGGCACGACAACGCACGCTAGGCAATGCACGGCAAGGGAAGGAAAGGGTAACGCATGGGAAAGAACGGTCAGGGGAGGCAAGGCTAAGGCACGACAACGCAAGGTATGGCAATGCACGGAAGGCAAGCAAAGAGTAACGGAAGGTAAGGAAGGCAAGGGAAAGCAAAGAAAGGCAAGTGTAACGGAAGGAACGGCACGGCAAGGGGAAACAAGGCTAAGGCACGACAACGCACGCTAGGCAATACACGGCAAGGCAAGGAAGGGGTAACGCATGGGAAAGCACGGTCAGGCGAGGCAAGGCTAAGGAAAGCCAACGCAAGGCTAGGCAATGCACGGAATGCAAGCAAGGAGTAACGGAATGCAAGGAAGGAAAGGGAAAGCACGGGAAGGCAAGGGTAACGGAAGGAACGGCACGGCAAGGGGTAAGAAGGCTAAGGCACGACAACGCAGGGCTAGGCAATGCACGGCAAGGCAAGGAAAGGGTAACGCAGGGGAAGGCACGGTCAGGTGAGGCAAGGATAAGGCACGACAATGCAAGGCTAGGCAATGCACGGCAAGGCAAGGAAAGAGTAAGGGAACGCACGGAAGGCAAGGGAAAGCAAGGGAAGGCAAGGGTAACGGAAGGAACGGCACGGCAAGGGGTATCAAGGCTAAGGCACGGCAACGCAGGGCTAGGCAATGCACGGCAAGGCAAGGAAAGAGTAACGGAAGGAAAGGGAGGCAAGTCAAAGCCAGGAATGGCAAGTGTAACAAAAGGCACGCCACGGCAAGGGGAAACAAGGCTAACGCACGACAACGCACGGCTAGGCAATGCACGGCAATGCAAGGAAAGGGTAACGCAAGGCAAGGCACGGTGAGGCTAGGCAAGGCTAATGCACGACAACGCAAGGCTAGGCAATGCACGACAATGCAAGGAAAGCTTAAAGCAAAGGAAGGCACGGTCAGGCGAGATAAGGCTAAGGCACGACAACGCAAGGCTAGGCAATGCAGGGAAGGGAAGCAAAGAGTAACGGAAGGTAAGCAAGGCAAGGAAAAGCAAGGAAAGGCAAGGGTAACGGAAGGAACTGCACGGCAAGGGGAAACAAGGCTAAGGCACGGCAACGCAGGCTGGGCAATGCACGGCAAGGCAAGGAAAGGGTAACGCATGGGAAAGCACGTTCAGGCGACGCAAGGCTAAGGCACGACAACGCAAGGCTAGGCAATGCACGGAAGGCAAGCAAAGAGTAACGGAAGGTAAGGAAGGCAAGGGAAAGCAAGGAAAGGCAAGTGTAACAAAAGGCACGCCACGGCAAGGGGAATCAAGGCTACGGCACGACAACGCACGGCTCGGCAATGCACGGCAAGGGAAGGAAAGGGTAACGCAAGGCAAGGCACGGTGAGGCTAGGCAAGGCTAATGCACGACAACGCAAGGCTAGGCAATGCACGACAATGCAAGGAAAGCTTAAAGCAAAGGAAGGCACGGTGAGGCGAGATAAGGCTAAGGCCGACAAAGCAAGGCTAGGCAATGCACGGAAGGCAAGCAAAGAGTACCGGAAGGTAAGGAAGGCAAGGGAAAGCAAGGAAAGGCAAGTGTAACGGAAGGAACGGCACGGCAAGGGGAAACAAGGCTAAGGCACGACAACGCACGCTAGGCAATGCACGGCAAGGCAAGGAAAGGGTAACGCATGGGAAAGCACGTTCAAGCGAGGCAAGGCTAAGGCACGACAACGCAAGGCTAGGCAATGCACGGAAGGCAAGCAAAGAGTAACGGAAGGTAAGGAAGGCAAGGGAAAGCAAAGAAAGGCAAGTGTAACGGAAGGAACTGCACGGCAAGGGGAAACAAGGCTAAGGCACGACAACGCACGGCTAGGCAATGCACGGCAAGGCAAGCAAAGGGTAACGCAAGGCAATGCACGGTGAGTCTAGACAAGGCTAATGCACGAAAACGCAAGGCTAGGCAATGCACGACAATGCAAGGAAAGCTTAAAGCAAAGGAAGGCAAGGTCAGGCGAGATAAGGCAAAGGCACGACACCGCAAGGCTAGGCAATTCAGGGAAGGCAAGCAAAGAGTAACGGAAGGTAAGCAAGGCAAGGAAAAGCAAGGAAAGGCAAGGGTAACGGAAGGAACGGCACGGCAAAGGGGAACAAGTCTCAGGCACGACACCGAACGCTAGGCAATGAACGGGAAGGCAAGGAAAGGGTAACGCATGGGAAAGCACGGTCAGGCGAGGCAAGGCTAAGGCACGACAACGCAAGGCTAGGCAATGCACGGAAGGCAAGCAAAGAGTAACGGAAGGTAAGGAAGGCAAGGGAAAGCAAGGAAAGGCAAGTGTAACGGAAGGAACGGCACGGCAAGGGGAAACAAGGCTAAGGCACGACAACGCACGCTAGGCAATGCACGGCAAGGCAAGGAAAGGGTAACGCATGGGAAAGCACGGTCAGGCGAGGCAAGGCTAAGGCATGACAACGCAAGGCTAGGCAATGCACGGAAAGCAAGCAAAGAGTAACGGAACGCAAGGAAGGCAAGGGAAAGCAAGGGAAGGCAAGGGTAACGGAAGGAACGGCACGGCAAGGGGTAAGAAGGCTAAGGCACGACAACGCAGGGCTAGGCAATGCACGGCAAGGCAAGGAAAGGGTAACGCAGGGGAAGGCACGGTCAGGTGAGGCAAGGATAAGGCACGACAATGCAAGGCTAGGCAATGCACGGCAAGGCAAGGAAAGAGTAAGGGAACGCAAGGAAGGCAAGGGAAAGCAAGGGAAGGCAAGGGTAACGGAAGGAACGGCACGGCAAGGGGTATCAAGGCTAAGGCACGGCAACGCAGGGGTAGGCAATGCACGGCAAGGCAAGGAAAGAGTAACGGAAGGAAAGGAAGGCAAGTCAAAGCCAGGAAAGGCAAGTGTAACAAAAGGCACGCCACGGCAAGGGGAAACAAGGCTAAGGCACGACAACGCACGGCTAGGCAATGCACGGCAAGGCAAGGAAAGGGTAACGCAAGGCAAGGCACGGTGAGGCTAGGCAAGGCTAATGCACGACAACGCAAGGCTAGGCAATGCACGACAATGGAAGGAATGCTTAAAGCAAAGGAAGGCACGGTCAGGCGAGATAAGGCTAAGGCACGACAACGCAAGGCTAGGCAATGCAGGGAAGGGAAGCAAAGAGTAACGGAAGGTAAGCAAGGCAAGGAAAAGCAAGGAAAGGCAAGGGTAACGGAAGGAACTGCAGGGCAAGGGGAAACAAGGCTAAGGCACGGCAACGCAGGCTGGGCAATGCACGGCAAGGCAAGGAAAGGGTAACGCATGGGAAAGCACGGTCACGCGAGGCAAGGCTAAGGCATGACAACGCAAGGCTAGGCAATGCACGGAAAGCAAACAAAGAGTAACGGAACGCAAGGAAGGCAAGGGAAAGCAAAGAAAGGCAAGTGTAACGAAGGAACGGCACGGCAAGGGGAAACAAGGCTAAGGCACGACAACGCACGGCTAGGCAATGCACGGCAAGGCAAGGAAAGGGTAACGCAAGGCAAGGCACGGTGAGGCTAGGCAAGGCTAATGCACGACAACGCAAGGCTAGGCAATGCACGACAATGCAAGGAAAGCTTAAAGCAAAGGAAGGCACGGTCAGGCGAGATAAGGCTAAGGCTCGACAACGCAAGGCTAGGCAATCCACGGAAGGCAAGCAAAGAGTAACGGAACACAAGGAAGGCAAGGAAAAGCAAGGAAAGGCAAGGGTAACGGAAGGAACGTCACGGCAAGGGGGAACAAGTCTAAGGCACGACACCGAACGCTAGGCAATGCACGGCAAGGCAAGGAAAGGGTAACGCATGGGACAGCACGGTCAGGCGAGGCAAGGCTAAGGCACGACAACGCAAGGCTAGGCAATGCACGGAAGGCAAGCAAAGAGTAACGGAACGCAAGGAAGGCAAGGGAAAGCAAGGGAAGGCAAGGGTAACGGAAGGAACGGCACGGCAAGGGGTAACAAGGCTAAGGCACGACAACGCAGGGCTAGGCAATGCACGGCAAGGCAAGGAAAGGGTAACGCAGGGGAAGGCACGGTCAGGTGAGGCAAGGATAAGGCACGACAATGCAAGGCTAGGCAATGCACGGCAAGGCAAGGAAAGAGTAACGGAAGGAAAGGAAGGCAAGGCAAAGCCAGGCAAGGCAAGTGTAACAAAAGGCACGCAACGGCAAGGGGAAACAAGGCTAAGGCACGACAACACACGGCTAGGAAATGCATGGCAAGGCAAGTAAAGGGTAACGCAAGGCAAGGCACGGTGAGGCTAGGCAAGGCTAATGCACGACAACGCAAGGCTAGGCAATGCACGACAAAGCAAGTAAAGCTTAAAGCAAAGGAAGGCACGGTTAGAAGAGATAAGGCTAAGGCACGACAACGCAAGGCTAGGCAATGCAGGGAAGGCAAGGAAAGAGTAACGGAAGGTAAGGAAGGCAAAGGAAAGCAAGGAAAGGCAATGGTAAGGGAAGGAAAGGCACGGCAAGGGGAAACAAGTCTAAGGCACGACAACGCACGCTAGGCAATGCACGGCAAGGGAAGGAAAGGGTAACGCATGGGAAAGAACGGTCAGGGGAGGCAAGGCTAAGGCACGACAACGCAAGGCATGGCAATGCACGGAAGGCAAGCAAAGAGTAACGGAAGGTAAGGAAGGAAAGGGAAAGCAAAGAAAGGCAAGTGTAACGGAAGGAACGGCACGGCAAGGGGAAACAAGGCTAAGGCACGACAACGCACGCTAGGCAATGCACGGCAAGGCAAGGAAAGGGTAACGCATGGGAAAGCACGGTCAGGCGAGGCAAGGTTAATGCACGACAACGCAAGGCTAGGCAATGCACGACAATGCAAGGAAAGCTTAAAGCAAAGGAAGGCACGGTCAGGCGAGATAAGGCTAAGGCACGACAACGCAAGGCTAGGCAATGCACGGAAGGCAAGCAAAGAGTAACGGAAGGTAAGGAAGGCAAGGGAAAGCAAGGAAAGGCAATGGTAACGGAAGGAACGGCACGGCAAGGGGAAACAAGGCTAAGGCACGACAACGCACGCTAGGCAATGCACCGCAAGGCAAGGAAAGGGTAACGCATGGGAAAGCACGGTCAGGCGAGGCAAGGCTAAGGCATGACAACGCAAGGCTAGGCAATGCACGGAAAGCAAGCAAAGAGTAACGGAACGCAAGGAAGGCAAGGGAAAGCAAGGGAAGGCAAGGGTAACGGAAGGAACGGCACGGCAAGGGGTAAGAAGGCTAAGGCACGACAACGCAGGGCTAGGCAATGCACGGCAAGGCAAGGAAAGGGTAACGCAGGGGAAGGCACGGTCAGGTGAGGCAAGGATAAGGCACGACAATGCAAGGCTAGGCAATGCACGGCAAGGCAAGGAAAGAGTAACGGAAGGAAAGGAAGGCAAGGCAAAGCCAGGCAAGGCAAGTGTAACGGAAGGAACGGCACGGCAAGGGGAAACAAGGCTATGGCACGACAACGCACGGCTAGGCAATGCACGGCAAGGGAAGGAAAGGGTAACGCAAGGCAAGGCACGGTGAGGCTAGGCAAGGCTAATGCACGACAACGCAAGGCTAGGCAATGCACGACAATGCAAGGAAAGCTTAAAGCAAAGGAAGGAACGATTAGGCGAGATAAGGCTAAGGCACGACAAAGCAAGGCTAGGCAATGCACGGAAGGCAAGCAAAGAGTACCGGAAGGTAAGGAAGGCAAGGGAAAGCAAGGAAAGGCAAGTGTAACGGAAGGAACGGCACGGCAAGGGGAAACAAGGCTAAGGCATGACAACGCACGCTAGGCAATGCACGGCAAGGCAAGGAAAGAGTAACGGAAGGAAAGGGAGGCAAGTCAAAGCCAGGAATGGCAAGTGTAACAAAAGGCACGCCACGGCAAGGGGAAACAAGGCTAAGGCACGACAACGCACGGCTAGGCAATGCACGGCAATGCAAGGAAAGGGTAACGCAAGGCAAGGCACGGTGAGGCTAGGCAAGGCTAATGCACGACAACGCAAGGCTAGGCAATGCACGACAATGCAAGGAAAGCTTAAAGCAAAGGAAGGCACGGTCAGGCGAGATAAGGCTAAGGCACGACAACGCAAGGCTAGGCAATGCAGGGAAGGGAAGCAAAGAGTAACGGAAGGTAAGCAAGGCAAGGAAAAGCAAGGAAAGGCAAGGGTAACGGAAGGAACTGCACGGCAAGGGGAAACAAGGCTAAGGCACGGCAACGCAGGCTGGGCAATGCACGGCAAGGCAAGGAAAGGGTAACGCATGGGAAAGCACGTTCAGGCGACGCAAGGCTAAGGCACGACAACGCAAGGCTAGGCAATGCACGGAAGGCAAGCAAAGAGTAACGGAAGGTAAGGAAGGCAAGGGAAAGCAAGGAAAGGCAAGTGTAACAAAAGGCACGCCACGGCAAGGGGAATCAAGGCTACGGCACGACAACGCACGGCTAGGCAATGCACGGCAAGGGAAGGAAAGGGTAACGCAAGGCAAGGCACGGTGAGGCTAGGCAAGGCTAATGCACGACAACGCAAGGCTAGGCAATGCACGACAATGCAAGGAAAGCTTAAAGCAAAGGAAGGCACGGTGAGGCGAGATAAGGCTAAGGCACGACAAAGCAAGGCTAGGCAATGCACGGAAGGCAAGCAAAGAGTACCGGAAGGTAAGGAAGGCAAGGGAAAGCAAGGAAAGGCAAGTGTAACGGAAGGAACGGCACGGCAAGGGGAAACAAGGCTAAGGCACGACAACGCACGCTAGGCAATGCACGGCAAGGCAAGGAAAGGGTAACGCATGGGAAAAAACGGTCAGGCGAGGCAAGCCTAAGGCATGACAACGCAAGGCTAGGCAATGCACGGAAAGCAAGCAAAGAGTAACGGAACGCAAGGAAGGCAAGGGAAAGCAAGGGAAGGCAAGGGTAACGGAAGGAACGGCACGGCAAGGGGAAACAAGGCTAAGGCACGGCAACACACGGCTAGGAAATGCACGGCAAGGCAAGGAAAGGGTAACGCAAGGCAAGGCAGGGTGAGGCTAGGCAAGGCTAATGCACGACAACGCAAGGCTAGGCAATGCACGACAATGCAAGTAAAGCTTAAAGCAAAGGAAGGCACGGTCAGAAGAGATAAGGCTAAGGCACGACAACGCAAGGCTAGGCAATGCAGGGAAGGCAAGTAAAGAGTAACGGAAGGTAAGGAAGGCAAAGGAAAGCAAGGAAAGGCAATGGTAACGGAAGGAACGGCACGGCAAGGGGAAACAAGGCTAAGGCACGACAACGCACGCTAGGCAATGCACGGCAAGGCAAGGAAAGTGTAACGCATGGGAAAGCACGGTCAGGCGAGGCAAGGCTAAGGAAAGCCAACGCAAGGCTAGGCAATGCACGGTAAGCAAGCAAGGAGTAACGGAATGCAAGGAAGGAAAGGGAAAGCAAGGGAAGGCAAGGGTAACGGAAGGAACGGCACGGCAAGGGGTAACAAGGCTAAGGCACGACAACACACGGCTAGGAAATGCACGGCAAGGCAAGGAAAGAGTAACGCAAGGCAAGGCACGGTGAGGCTAGGCAAGGTTAATGCACGACAACCCAAGGCTAGGCAATGCACGACAATGCAAGGAAAGCTTAAAGCAAAGGAAGGCACGGTCAGACGAGATAAGGCTAAGGCACGACAACGCAAGGCTAGGCAATGCACGGAAGGCAAGCAAAGAGTAACGGAAGGTAAGGAAGTCAAGGGAAAGCAAGGGAAGGCAAGGGTAATGGAAGGAACGGCACGGCAAGGGGAAACAAGGCTAAGGCACGGCAACGTAGGCTAGGCAATGCACGGCAAGGCAAGGAAATGGTAACGCATGGGAAAGCACGTTCAGGCGAGGCAAGGCTTAGGCACGACAACGCAAGGCTAGGCAATGCACGGAAGGCTAGCAAAGAGTAACGGAAGGTAAGGAAGGCAAGGGAAAGCAAAGAAAGGCAAGTGTAACGGAAGGAACGGAACGGCAAGGGGAAACAAGGCTAAGGCACGACAACGCACGGCTAGGCAATGCACGGCAAGGCAAGCAAAGGGTAACGCATGGGAAAGCACGGTCAGGCGATGCAAGGCTAAGGCATGACAACGCAAGGCTAGGCAATGCACGGAAAGCAAGCAAAGAGTAAGGGAACGCAAGGAAGGCAAGGGAAAGCAAGGGAAGGCATGGGTAACGGAAGGAACGGCACGGCAAGGGGTATCAAGGCTAAGGCACGGCAACGCAGGGCTAGGCAATGCACGGCAAGGCAAGGAAAGAGTAACGGAAGGAAAGGAAGGCAAGTCAAAGCCAGGAAAGGCAAGTGTAACAAAAGGCACGCCACGGCAAGGGGAAACAAGGCTAAGGCACGACAACGCACGGCTAGGCAATGCACGGCAAGGCAAGGAAAGGGTAACGCATGGGAAAGCACGTTCAAGCGAGGCAAGGCTAAGGCACGACAACGCAAGGCTAGGCAATTCAGGGAAGGCAAGCAAAGAGTAACGGAAGGTAAGCAAGGCAAGGAAAAGCAAGGAAAGGCAAGGGTAACGGAAGGAACGGCACGGCAAGGGGGAACAAGTCTCAGGCACGACACCGAACGCTAGGCAATGAACGGGAAGGCAAGGAAAGGGTAACGCATGGGAAAGCACGGTCAGGCGAGGCAAGGCTAAGGCACGACAACGCAAGGCTAGGCAATGCACGGAAGGCAAGCAAAGAGTAACGGAAGGTAAGGAAGGCAAGGGAAAGCAAGGAAAGGCAAGTGTAACGGAAGGAACGGCACGGCAAGGGGAAACAAGGCTAAGGCACGACAACGCACGCTAGGCAATGCACGGCAAGGCAAGGAAAGGGTAACGCATGGGAAAGCACGGTCAGGCGAGGCAAGGCTAAGGCATGACAACGCAAGGCTAGGCAATGCACGGAAAGCAAGCAAAGAGTAACGGAACGCAAGGAAGGCAAGGGAAAGCAAGGGAAGGCAAGGGTAACGGAAGGAACGGCACGGCAAGGGGTAAGAAGGCTAAGGCACGACAACGCAGGGCTAGGCAATGCACGGCAAGGCAAGGAAAGGGTAACGCAGGGGAAGGCACGGTCAGGTGAGGCAAGGATAAGGCACGACAATGCAAGGCTAGGCAATGCACGGCAAGGCAAGGAAAGAGTAAGGGAACGCAAGGAAGGCAAGGGAAAGCAAGGGAAGGCAAGGGTAACGGAAGGAACGGCACGGCAAGGGGTATCAAGGCTAAGGCACGGCAACGCAGGGCTAGGCAATGCACGGCAAGGCAAGGAAAGAGTAACGGAAGGAAAGGGAGGCAAGTCAAAGCCAGGAATGGCAAGTGTAACAAAAGGCACGCCACGGCAAGGGGAAACAAGGCTAAGGCACGACAACGCACGGCTAGGCAATGCACGGCAATGCAAGGAAAGGGTAACGCAAGGCAAGGCACGGTGAGGCTAGGCAAGGCTAATGCACGACAACGCAAGGCTAGGCAATGCACGACAATGCAAGGAAAGCTTAAAGCAAAGGAAGGCACGGTCAGGCGAGATAAGGCTAAGGCACGACAACGCAAGGCTAGGCAATGCAGGGAAGGGAAGCAAAGAGTAACGGAAGGTAAGCAAGGCAAGGAAAAGCAAGGAAAGGCAAGGGTAACGGAAGGAACTGCACGGCAAGGGGAAACAAGGCTAAGGCACGGCAACGCAGGCTGGGCAATGCACGGCAAGGCAAGGAAAGGGTAACGCATGGGAAAGCACGTTCAGGCGACGCAAGGCTAAGGCACGACAACGCAAGGCTAGGCAATGCACGGAAGGCAAGCAAAGAGTAACGGAAGGTAAGGAAGGCAAGGGAAAGCAAGGAAAGGCAAGTGTAACAAAAGGCACGCCACGGCAAGGGGAATCAAGGCTACGGCACGACAACGCACGGCTAGGCAATGCACGGCAAGGGAAGGAAAGGGTAACGCAAGGCAAGGCACGGTGAGGCTAGGCAAGGCTAATGCACGACAACGCAAGGCTAGGCAATGCACGACAATGCAAGGAAAGCTTAAAGCAAAGGAAGGCACGGTGAGGCGAGATAAGGCTAAGGCACGACAAAGCAAGGCTAGGCAATGCACGGAAGGCAAGCAAAGAGTACCGGAAGGTAAGGAAGGCAAGGGAAAGCAAGGAAAGGCAAGTGTAACGGAAGGAACGGCACGGCAAGGGGAAACAAGGCTAAGGCACGACAACGCACGCTAGGCAATGCACGGCAAGGCAAGGAAAGGGTAACGCATGGGAAAAAACGGTCAGGCGAGGCAAGCCTAAGGCATGACAACGCAAGGCTAGGCAATGCACGGAAAGCAAGCAAAGAGTAACGGAACGCAAGGAAGGCAAGGGAAAGCAAGGGAAGGCAAGGGTAACGGAAGGAACGGCACGGCAAGGGGTAACAAGGTTAAGGCACGACAACGCAGGGCTAGGCAATGCACGGCAAGGCAAGGAAAGAGTAAAGGAAGGAACGGAAGGCAAGGCAAAGCCAGGCAAGGCAAGTGTAACAAAAGGCACGCAACGGCAAGGGGAAACAAGGCTAAGGCACGGCAACACACGGCTAGGAAATGCACGGCAAGGCAAGGAAAGGGTAACGCAAGGCAAGGCAGGGTGAGGCTAGGCAAGGCTAATGCACGACAACGCAAGGCTAGGCAATGCACGACAATGCAAGTAAAGCTTAAAGCAAAGGAAGGCACGGTCAGAAGAGATAAGGCTAAGGCACGACAACGCAAGGCTAGGCAATGCAGGGAAGGCAAGCAAAGAGTAACGGAAGGTAAGGAAGGCAAGGGAAAGCAAGGAAAGGCAATGGTAACGGAAGGAACGGCACGGCAAGGGGAAACAAGGCTAAGGCACGACAACGCACGCTAGGCAATGCACGGCAAGGCAAGGAAATGGTAACGCATGGGAAAGCACGGTCAGGCGAGGCAAGGCTAAGGCACGACAACGCAAGGCTAGGCAATGCACGGAAGGCTAGCAAAGAGTAACGGAAGGTAAGGAAGGCAAGGGAAAGCAAAGAAAGGCAAGTGTAACGGAAGGAACGGAACGGCAAGGGGAAACAAGGCTAAGGCACGACAACGCACGGCTAGGCAATGCACGGCAAGGCAAGCAAAGGGTAACGCATGGGAAAGCACGGTCAGGCAATGCAAGGCTAAGGAAAGACAACGCAAGGCTAGGCAATGCACGGAAAGCAAGCAAAGAGTAAGGGAACGCAAGGAAGGCAAGGGAAAGCAAGGGAAGGCATGGGTAACGGAAGGAACGGCACGGCAAGGGGTATCAAGGCTAAGGCACGGCAACGCAGGGCTAGGCAATGCACGGCAAGGCAAGGAAAGAGTAACGGAAGGAAAGGAAGGCAAGTCAAAGCCAGGAAAGGCAAGTGTAACAAAAGGCACGCCACGGCAAGGGGAAACAAGGCTAAGGCACGACAACGCACGGCTAGGCAATGCACGGCAAGGCAAGGAAAGGGTAACGCATGGGAAAGCACGTTCAAGCGAGGCAAGGCTAAGGCACGACAACGCAAGGCTAGGCAATGCACGGAAGGCAAGCAAAGAGTAACGGAAGGTAAGGAAGGCAAGGGAAAGCAAAGAAAGGCAAGTGTAACGGAAGGAACTGCACGGCAAGGGGAAACAAGGCTAAGGCACGACAACGCACGGCTAGGCAATGCACGGCAAGGCAAGCAAAGGGTAACGCAAGGCAATGCACGGTGAGTCTAGACAAGGCTAATGCACGAAAACGCAAGGCTAGGCAATGCACGACAATGCAAGGAAAGCTTAAAGCAAAGGAAGGCAAGGTCAGGCGAGATAAGGCAAAGGCACGACAACGCAAGGCTAGGCAATTCAGGGAAGGCAAGCAAAGAGTAACGGAAGGTAAGCAAGGCAAGGAAAAGCAAGGAAAGGCAAGGGTAACGGAAGGAACGGCACGGCAAGGGGGAACAAGTCTCAGGCACGACACCGAACGCTAGGCAATGAACGGCAAGGCAAGGAAAGGGTAACGCAAGGCAAGGCACGGTGAGGCTAGGCAAGGCTAATGCACGACAACGCAAGGCTAGGCAATGCACGACAATGCAAGGAATGCTTAAAGCAAAGGAAGGCACGGTCAGGCGAGATAAGGCTAAGGCACGACAACGCAAGGCTAGGCAATGCACGGAAGGCAAGCAAAGAGTAACGGAAGGTAAGCAAGGCAAGGAAAAGCAAGGAAAGGCAAGGGTAACGGAAGGAACTGCAGGGCAAGGGGAAACAAGGCTAAGGCACGGCAACGCAGGCTGGGCAATGCACGGCAAGGCAAGGAAAGGGTAACGCATGGGAAAGCACGGTCACGCGAGGCAAGGCTAAGGCATGACAACGCAAGGCTAGGCAATGCACGGAAAGCAAACAAAGAGTAACGGAACGCAAGGAAGGCAAGGGAAAGCAAAGAAAGGCAAGTGTAACGGAAGGAACGGCACGGCAAGGGGAAACAAGGCTAAGGCACGACAACGCACGGCTAGGCAATGCACGGCAAGGCAAGGAAAGGGTAACGCAAGGCAAGGCACGGTGAGGCTAGGCAAGGCTAATGCACGACAACGCAAGGCTAGGCAATGCACGACAATGCAAGGAAAGCTTAAAGCAAAGGAAGGCACGGTCAGGCGAGATAAGGCTAAGGCTCGACAACGCAAGGCTAGGCAATCCACGGAAGGCAAGCAAAGAGTAACGGAACACAAGGAAGGCAAGGGAAAGCAAGGGAAGGCAAGGGTAACGGAAGGAACGGCACGGCAAGGGGTAACAAGGCTAAGGCACGACAACGCAGGGCTAGGCAATGCACGGCAAGGGAAGGAAAGAGTAATGGAAGGAAAGGAAGGCAAGGCAAAGCCAGGAAAGGCAAGTGTAACAAAAGGCACGCAACGGCAAGGGGAAACAAGGCTAAGGCACGACAACACACGGCTAGGAAATGCATGGCAAGGCAAGGAAAGGGTAACGCAAGGCAAGGCACGGTGAGGCTAGGCAAGGCTAATGCACGACAACGCAAGGCTAGGCAATGCACGACAATGCAAGGAAAGCTTAAAGCAAAGGAAGGCACGGTCAGGCGAGATAAGCCTAAGGCACGACAACGCAAGGCTAGGCAATGCAGGGAAGGCAAGCAAAGTGTAACGGAAGGTAAGCAAGGCCAGGAAAACAAGGAAAGGCAAGGGTAACGGAAGGAACTGCACGGCAAGGGGAAACAAGGCTAAGGCACGACAACGCACGCTAGGCAATGCACGGCAAGGCAAGGAAATTGTTACGCATGGGAAAGCACGGTCAGGCGAGGCAAGGCTAAGGAAAGCCAACGCAAGGCTAGGCAATGCACGGTAAGCAAGCAAGCAGTAACGGAATGCAAGGAAGGAAAGGGAAAGCAAGGGAAGGCAAGGGTAACGGAAGGAACGGCACGGCAAGGGGTAACAAGGCTAAGGCACGACAACACACGGCTAGGAAATGCACGGCAAGGCAAGGAAAGGGTAACGCAAGGCAAGGCACGGTGAGGCTAGGCAAGGTTAATGCACGACAACCCAAGGCTAGGCAATGCACGACAATGCAAGGAAAGCTTAAAGCAAAGGAAGGCACGGTCAGACGAGATAAGGCTAAGGCACGACAACGCAAGGCTAGGCAATGCACGGAAGGCAAGCAAAGAGTAACGGAAGGTAAGTAAGTAAAGGGAAAGCAAGGGAAGGCAAGGGTAATGGAAGGAACGGCACGGCAAGGGGAAACAAGGCTAAGGCACGACAACGCACGCTAGGCAATGCACGGCAAGGCAAGGAAATGGTAACGCATGGGAAAGCACGGTCAGGCGAGGCAAGGCTAAGGCACGACAACGCAAGGCTAGGCAATGCACGGAAGGCTAGCAAAGAGTAACGGAAGGTAAGGAAGGCAAGGGAAAGCAAAGAAAGGCAAGTGTAACGGAAGGAACGGAACGGCAAGGGGAAACAAGGCTAAGGCACGACAACGCACGGCTAGGCAATGCACGGCAAGGCAAGCAAAGGGTAACGCATGGGAAAGCACGGTCAGGCAATGCAAGGCTAAGGCATGACAACGCAAGGCTAGGCAATGCACGGAAAGCAAGCAAAGAGTAAGGGAACGCAAGGAAGGCAAGGGAAAGCAAGGGAAGGCATGGGTAACGGAAGGAACGGCACGGCAAGGGGTATCAAGGCTAAGGCACGGCAACGCAGGGCTAGGCAATGCACGGCAAGGCAAGGAAAGAGTAACGGAAGGAAAGGAAGGCAAGTCAAAGCCAGGAAAGGCAAGTGTAACAAAAGGCACGCCACGGCAAGGGGAAACAAGGCTAAGGCACGACAACGCACGGCTAGGCAATGCACGGCAAGGCAAGGAAAGGGTAACGCATGGGAAAGCACGTTCAAGCGAGGCAAGGCTAAGGCACGACAACGCAAGGCTAGGCAATGCACGGAAGGCAAGCAAAGAGTAACGGAAGGTAAGGAAGGCAAGGGAAAGCAAAGAAAGGCAAGTGTAACGGAAGGAACTGCACGGCAAGGGGAAACAAGGCTAAGGCACGACAACGCACGGCTAGGCAATGCACGGCAAGGCAAGCAAAGGGTAACGCAAGGCAATGCACGGTGAGTCTAGACAAGGCTAATGCACGAAAACGCAAGGCTAGGCAATGCACGACAATGCAAGGAAAGCTTAAAGCAAAGGAAGGCAAGGTCAGGCGAGATAAGGCAAAGGCACGACAACGCAAGGCTAGGCAATTCAGGGAAGGCAAGCAAAGAGTAACGGAAGGTAAGCAAGGCAAGGAAAAGCAAGGAAAGGCAAGGGTAACGGAAGGAACGGCACGGCAAGGGGGAACAAGTCTCAGGCACGACACCGAACGCTAGGCAATGAACGGGAAGGCAAGGAAAGGGTAACGCATGGGAAAGCACGGTCAGGCGAGGCAAGGCTAAGGCACGACAACGCAAGGCTAGGCAATGCACGGAAGGCAAGCAAAGAGTAACGGAAGGTAAGGAAGGCAAGGGAAAGCAAGGAAAGGCAAGTGTAACGGAAGGAACGGCACGGCAAGGGGAAACAAGGCTAAGGCACGACAACGCACGCTAGGCAATGCACGGCAAGGCAAGGAAAGGGTAACGCATGGGAAAGCACGGTCAGGCGAGGCAAGGCTAAGGCATGACAACGCAAGGCTAGGCAATGCACGGAAAGCAAGCAAAGAGTAACGGAACGCAAGGAAGGCAAGGGAAAGCAAGGGAAGGCAAGGGTAACGGAAGGAACGGCACGGCAAGGGGTAAGAAGGCTAAGGCACGACAACGCAGGGCTAGGCAATGCACGGCAAGGCAAGGAAAGGGTAACGCAGGGGAAGGCACGGTCAGGTGAGGCAAGGATAAGGCACGACAATGCAAGGCTAGGCAATGCACGGCAAGGCAAGGAAAGAGTAAGGGAACGCAAGGAAGGCAAGGGAAAGCAAGGGAAGGCAAGGGTAACGGAAGGAACGGCACGGCAAGGGTTATCAAGGCTAAGGCACGGCAACGCAGGGGTAGGCAATGCACGGCAAGGCAAGGAAAGAGTAACGGAAGGAAAGGAAGGCAAGTCAAAGCCAGGAAAGGCAAGTGTAACAAAAGGCACGCCACGGCAAGGGGAAACAAGGCTAAGGCACGACAACGCACGGCTAGGCAATGCACGGCAAGGCAAGGAAAGGGTAACGCAAGGCAAGGCACGGTGAGGCTAGGCAAGGCTAATGCACGACAACGCAAGGCTAGGCAATGCACGACAATGGAAGGAATGCTTAAAGCAAAGGAAGGCACGGTCAGGCGAGATAAGGCTAAGGCACGACAACGCAAGGCTAGGCAATGCAGGGAAGGGAAGCAAAGAGTAACGGAAGGTAAGCAAGGCAAGGAAAAGCAAGGAAAGGCAAGGGTAACGGAAGGAACTGCAGGGCAAGGGGAAACAAGGCTAAGGCACGGCAACGCAGGCTGGGCAATGCACGGCAAGGCAAGGAAAGGGTAACGCATGGGAAAGCACGGTCACGCGAGGCAAGGCTAAGGCATGACAACGCAAGGCTAGGCAATGCACGGAAAGCAAACAAAGAGTAACGGAACGCAAGGAAGGCAAGGGAAAGCAAAGAAAGGCAAGTGTAACGGAAGGAACGGCACGGCAAGGGGAAACAAGGCTAAGGCACGACAACGCACGGCTAGGCAATGCACGGCAAGGCAAGGAAAGGGTAACGCAAGGCAAGGCACGGTGAGGCTAGGCAAGGCTAATGCACGACAACGCAAGGCTAGGCAATGCACGACAATGCAAGGAAAGCTTAAAGCAAAGGAAGGCACGGTCAGGCGAGATAAGGCTAAGGCTCGACAACGCAAGGCTAGGCAATCCACGGAAGGCAAGCAAAGAGTAACGGAACACAAGGAAGGCAAGGGAAAGCAAGGGAAGGCAAGGGTAACGGAAGGAACGGCACGGCAAGGGGTAACAAGGCTAAGGCAGGACAACGCAGGGCTAGGCAATGCACGGCAAGGGAAGGAAAGAGTAATGGAAGGAAAGGAAGGCAAGGCAAAGCCAGGAAAGGCAAGTGTAACAAAAGTCACGCAACGGCAAGGGGAAACAAGGCTAAGGCACGACAACACACGGCTAGGAAATGCACGGCAAGGCAAGGAAAGGGTAACGCAAGGCAAGGCACGGTGAGGCTAGGCAAGGCTAATGCACGACAACGCAAGGCTAGGCAATGCACGACAATGCAAGGAAAGCTTAAAGCAAAGGAAGGCACGGTCAGGCGAGATAATGCTAAGGCACGACAACGCAAGGCTAGGCAATGCAGGGAAGGGAAGCAAAGAGTAACGGAAGGTAAGCAAGGCAAGGAAAAGCAAGCAAAGGCAAGGGTAACGGAAGGGACTGCACGGCAAGGGGAAACAAGGCTAAGGCACGGCAACGCAGGCTGGGCAATGCACGGCAAGGCAAGGAAAGGGTAACGCATGGGAAAGCACGGTCAGGTGAGGCAAGGCTAAGGCACGACAACGCAAGGCTAGGCAATGCACGGAAAGCAAGCAAAGAGTAACGGAACGCAAGGAAGGCAAGGGAAAGCAAGGGAAGGCATGGGTAACGGAAGGAACGGCACGGCAAGGGGTAACAAGGCTAAGGCACGACAACGCAAGGCTAGGCAATGCACGGCAAGGCAAGGAAAGAGTAACGGAAGGAAAGGAAGGCAAGTCAAAGCCAGGAAAGGCAAGTGTAACAAAAGGCACGCCACGGCAAGGGGAAACAAGGCTAAGGCACGACAACGCACGGCTAGGCAATGCACGGCAAGGCAAGGAAAGGGTAACGCATGGGAAAGCACGTTCAAGCGAGGCAAGGCTAAGGCACGACAACGCAAGGCTAGGCAATGCACGGAAGGCAAGCAAAGAGTAACGGAAGGTAAGGAAGGCAAGGGAAAGCAAAGAAAGGCAAGTGTAACGGAAGGAACTGCACGGCAAGGGGAAACAAGGCTAAGGCACGACAACGCACGGCTAGGCAATGCACGGCAAGGCAAGCAAAGGGTAACGCAAGGCAATGCACGGTGAGTCTAGACAAGGCTAATGCACGAAAACGCAAGGCTAGGCAATGCACGACAATGCAAGGAAAGCTTAAAGCAAAGGAAGGCAAGGTCAGGCGAGATAAGGCAAAGGCACGACAACGCAAGGCTAGGCAATTCAGGGAAGGCAAGCAAAGAGTAACGGAAGGTAAGCAAGGCAAGGAAAAGCAAGGAAAGGCAAGGGTAACGGAAGGCACGGCACGGCAAGGGGGAACAAGTCTCAGGCACGACACCGAACGCTAGGCAATGAACGGGAAGGCAAGGAAAGGGTAACGCATGGGAAAGCACGGTCAGGCGAGGCAAGGCTAAGGCACGACAACGCAAGGCTAGGCAATGCACGGAAGGCAAGCAAAGAGTAACGGAAGGTAAGGAAGGCAAGGGAAAGCAAGGAAAGGCAAGTGTAACGGAAGGAACGGCACGGCAAGGGGAAACAAGGCTAAGGCACGACAACGCACGCTAGGCAATGCACGGCAAGGCAAGGAAAGGGTAACGCATGGGAAAGCACGGTCAGGCGAGGCAAGGCTAAGGCATGACAACGCAAGGCTAGGCAATGCACGGAAAGCAAGCAAAGAGTAACGGAACGCAAGGAAGGCAAGGGAAAGCAAGGGAAGGCAAGGGTAACGGAAGGAACGGCACGGCAAGGGGTAAGAAGGCTAAGGCACGACAACGCAGGGCTAGGCAATGCACAGCAAGGCAAGGAAAGGGTAACGCAGGGGAAGGCACGGTCAGGTGAGGCAAGGATAAGGCACGACAATGCAAGGCTAGGCAATGCACGGCGGCAAGGCAAGGAAACGCAAGGAAGGCAAGGGAAAGCAAGGGAAGGCAAGGGTAACGGAAGGAACGGCACGGCAAGGGGTATCAAGGCTAAGGCACGGCAACGCAGGGGTAGGCAATGCACGGCAAGGCAAGGAAAGAGTAACGGAAGGAAAGGAAGGCAAGTCAAAGCCAGGAAAGGCAAGTGTAACAAAAGGCACGCCACGGCAAGGGGAAACAAGGCTAAGGCACGACAACGCACGGCTAGGCAATGCACGGCAAGGCAAGGAAAGGGTAACGCAAGGCAAGGCACGGTGAGGCTAGGCAAGGCTAATGCACGACAACGCAAGGCTAGGCAATGCACGACAATGGAAGGAAAGCTTAAAGCAAAGGAAGGCACGGTCAGGCGAGATAAGGCTAAGGCACGACAACGCAAGGCTAGGCAATGCAGGGAAGGGAAGCAAAGAGTAACGGAAGGTAAGCAAGGCAAGGAAAAGCAAGGAAAGGCAAGGGTAACGGAAGGAACTGCAGGGCAAGGGGAAACAAGGCTAAGGCACGGCAACGCAGGCTGGGCAATGCACGGCAAGGCAAGGAAAGGGTAACGCATGGGAAAGCACGGTCACGCGAGGCAAGGCTAAGGCATGACAACGCAAGGCTAGGCAATGCACGGAAAGCAAACAAAGAGTAACGGAACGCAAGGAAGGCAAGGGAAAGCAAAGAAAGGCAAGTGTAACGGAAGGAACGCCACGGCAAGGGGAAACAAGGCTAAGGCACGACAACGCACGGCTAGGCAATGCACGGCAAGGCAAGGAAAGGGTAACGCAAGGCAAGGCACGGTGAGGCCAGGCAAGGCTAATGCACGACAACGCAAGGCTAGGCAATGCACGACAATGCAAGGAAGGCTTAAAGCAAAGGAAGGCACGGTCAGGCGAGATAAGGCTAAGGCTCGACAACGCAAGGCTAGGCAATCCACGGAAGGCAAGCAAAGAGTAACGGAACACAAGGAAGGCAAGGGAAAGCAAGGGAAGGCAAGGGTAACGGAAGGAACGGCACGGCAAGGGGTAACAAGGCTAAGGCACGACAACGCAGGGCTAGGCAATGCACGGCAAGGGAAGGAAAGAGTAATGGAAGGAAAGGAAGGAAAGGCAAAGCCAGGAAAGGCAAGTGTAACAAAAGGCACGCAACGGCAAGGGGAAACAAGGCTAAGGCACGACAACACACGGCTAGGAAATGCATGGCAAGGCAAGGAAAGGGTAACGCAAGGCAAGGCACGGTGAGGCTAGGCAAGGCTAATGCACGACAACGCAAGGCTAGGCAATGCACGACAATGCAAGGAAAGCTTAAAGCAAAGGAAGGCACGGTCAGGCGAGATAAGCCTAAGGCACGACAACGCAAGGCTAGGCAATGCAGGGAAGGCAAGCAAAGTGTAACGGAAGGTAAGCAAGGCAAGGAAAACAAGGAAAGGCAAGGGTAACGGAAGGAACTGCACGGCAAGGGGAAACAAGGCTAAGGCACGGCAACGCAGGCTGGGCAATGCACGGCAAGGGAAGGAAAGGGTAACGCATGGGAAAGCACGTTCAGGCGAGGCAAGGCTAAGGCACGACAACGCAAGGCTAGGCAATGCACGGAAGGCAAGCAAAGAGTAACGGAAGGTAAGGAAGGCAAGCGAAAGCAAAGAAAGGCAAGTGTAACGGAAGGAACTGCACGGCAAGGGGAAACAAGGCTAAGGCACGACAACGCACGGCTAGGCAATGCACGGCAAGGCAAGCAAAGGGTAACTTAAGGCAAGGCACGGTGAGGCTAGGCAAGGCTAATGCACGGAAACGCAAGGCTAGGCAATGCACGACAATGCAAGGAAAGCTTAAAGCAAAGGAAGGCAAGGTCAGGCTAGATAAGGCAAAGGCACGACAACGCAAGGCTAGGCAATTCAGGGAAGGCAAGCAAAGAGTAACGGAAGGTAAGGAAGGCAAGGAAAAGCAAGGAAAGGCAAGGGTAACGGAAGGAACGTCACGGCAAGGGGGAACAAGTCTAAGGCACGACACCGAACGCTAGGCAATGAACGGCAAGGCAAGGAAAGGGTAACGCATGGGACAGCACGGTCAGGCGAGGCAAGGCTAAGGCACGACAACGCAAGGCTAGGCAATGCACGGAAGGCAAGCAAAGAGTAACGGAACGCAAGGAAGGCAAGGGAAAGCAAGGGAAGGCAAGGGTAACGGAAGGAACGGCACGGCAAGGGGTAACAAGGCTAAGGCACGACAACGCAGGGCTAGGCAATGCACGGCAAGGCAAGGAAAGGGTAACGCAGGGGAAGGCACGGTCAGGTGAGGCAAGGATAAGGCACGACAATGCAAGGCTAGGCAATGCACGGCAAGGCAAGGAAAGAGTAACGGAAGGAAAGGAAGGCAAGGCAAAGCCAGGCAAGGCAAGTGTAACAAAAGGCACGCAACGGCAAGGGGAAACAAGGCTAAGGCACGACAACACACGGCTAGGAAATGCAAGGCAAGGCAAGTAAAGGGTAACGCAAGGCAAGGCACGGTGAGGCTAGGCAAGGCTAATGCACGACAACGCAAGGCTAGGCAATGCACGACAATGCAAGTAAAGCTTAAAGCAAAGGAAGGCACGGTTAGAAGAGATAAGGCTAAGGCACGACAACGCAAGGCTAGGCAATGCAGGGAAGGCAAGCAAAGAGTAACGGAAGGTAAGGAAGGCAAAGGAAAGCAAGGAAAGGCAATGGTAACGGAAGGAACGGCACGGCAAGGGGAAACAAGTCTAAGGCACGACAACGCACGCTAGGCAATGCACGGAAAGGGAAGGAAAGGGTAACGCATGGGAAAGAACGGTCAGGGGAGGCAAGGCTAAGGCACGACAACGCAAGGCTAGGCAATGCACGGAAGGCAAGCAAAGTGTAACGGAAGGTAAGGAAGGCAAGGGAAAGCAAGGAAAGGCAAGTGTAACGGAAGGAACGGCACGGCAAGGGGAAACAAGGCTAAGGCACGACAACGCACGCTAGGCAATGCACGGCAAGGCAAGGAAAGGGTAACGCATGGGAAAGCACGGTCAGGCGAGGCAAGGCTAATGCACGACAACGCAAGGCTAGGCAATGCACGACAATGCAAGGAAAGCTTAAAGCAAAGGAAGGCACGGTCAGGCGAGATAAGGCTAAGGCACGACAACGCAAGGCTAGGCAATGCACGGAAGGCAAGCAAAGAGTAACGGAAGGTAAGGAAGGCAAGGGAAAGCAAGGAAAGGCAATGGTAACGGAAGGAACGGCACGGCAAGGGGAAACAAGGCTAAGGCACGACAACGCACGCTAGGCAATGCACCGCAAGGCAAGGAAAGGGTAACGCATGGGAAAGCACGGTCAGGCGAGGCAAGGCTAAGGCATGACAACGCAAGGCTAGGCAATGCACGGAAAGCAAGCAAAGAGTAACGGAACGCAAGGAAGGCAAGGGAAAGCAAGGGAAGGCAAGGGTAACGGAAGGAACGGCACGGCAAGGGGTAAGAAGGCTAAGGCACGACAACGCAGGGCTAGGCAATGCACGGCAAGGCAAGGAAAGGGTAACGCAGGGGAAGGCACGGTCAGGTGAGGCAAGGATAAGGCACGACAATGCAAGGCTAGGCAATGCACGGCAAGGCAAGGAAAGAGTAACGGAAGGAAAGGAAGGCAAGGCAAAGCCAGGCAAGGCAAGTGTAACAAAAGGCACGCCACGGCAAGGGGAATCAAGGCTATGGCACGACAACGCACGGCTAGGCAATGCACGGCAAGGGAAGGAAAGGGTAACGCAAGGAAAGGCACGGTGAGTCTAGGAAAGGCTAATGCACGACAACGCAAGGCTAGGCAATGCACGACAATGCAAGGAAAGCTTAAAGCAAAGGAAGGAACGATTAGGCGAGATAAGGCTAAGGCACGACAAAGCAAGGCTAGGCAATGCACGGAAGGCAAGCAAAGAGTACCGGAAGGTAAGGAAGGCAAGGGAAAGCAAGGAAAGGCAAGTGTAACGGAAGGAACGGCACGGCAAGGGGAAACAAGGCTAAGGCATGACAACGCACGCTAGGCAATGCACGGCAAGGCAAGGAAAGGGTAACGCATGGGAAAAAACGGTCAGGCGAGGCAAGCCTAAGGCATGACAACGCAAGGTTAGGCAATGCACGGAAAGCAAGCAAAGAGTAACGGAACGCAAGGAAGGCAAGGGAAAGCAAAGGAAGGCAAGGGTAACGGAAGGAACGGCACGGCAAGGAGTAACAAGGCTAAGGAACGACAACGCAGGGCTAGGCAATGCACGGCAAGGCAAGGAAAGAGTAACGGAAGGAACGGAAGGCAAGGCAAAACCAGGCAAGGCAAGTGTAACAAAAGGCACGCAACGGCAAGGGGAAACAAGGCTAAGGCACGGCAACACACGGCTAGGAAATGCACGGCAAGGCAAGGAAAGGGTAACGCAAGGCAAGGCACGGTGAGGCTAGGCAAGGCTAATGCACGACAACGCAAGGCTAGGCAATGCACGACAATGCAAGTAAAGCTTAAAGCAAAGGAAGGCACGGTCAGAAGAGATAAGGCTAAGGCACAACAACGCAAGGCTAGGCAATGCAGGGAAGGCAAGCAAAGAGTAACGGAAGGTAAGGAAGGCAAAGGAAAGCAAGGAAAGGCAATGGTAACGGAAGGAACGGCACGGCAAGGGGAAACAAGGCTAAGGCACGACAACGCACGCTAGGCAATGCACGGAAAGGCAAGGAAAGGGTAACGCATGGGAAAGCACGGTCAGGCGAGGCAAGGCTAAGGAAAGCCAACGCAAGGCTAGGCAATACACGGTAAGCAAGCAAGGAGTAACGGAATGCAAGGAAGGAAAGGGAAAGCAAGGGAAGGCAAGGGTAACGGAAGGAACGGCACGGCAAGGGGTAACAAGGCTATGGCACGACAACACACCGCTAGGAAATGCACGGCAAGGCAAGGAAAGGGTAACGCAAGGCAAGGCACGGTGAGACTAGGCAAGGTTAATGCACGACAACCCAAGGCTAGGCAATGCACGACAATGCAAGGAAAGCTTAAAGCAAAGGAAGGCACGGTCAGGCGAGATAAGGCTAAGGCACGACAACGCAAGGCTAGGCAATGCACGGAAGACAAGCAAAGAGTAACGGAAGGTAAGGAAGTCAAGGGAAAGCAAGGAAAGGCAATGGTAACGGAAGGAACGGCACGGCAAGGGGAAACAACGCTAAGGCACGACAACGCACGCTAGGCAATGCACGGCAAGGCAAGGAAAGGGTAACGCATGGGAAAGCACAGTCAGGCGGGGCAAGGCTAAGGTATGACAACGTAAGGCTAGGCAATGCACAGAAAGCAAGCATAGAGTAACGGAACGCAAGGAAGGCAAGGGAAAGAAAGGGAAGGCAAGGGTAACGGAAGGAACGGCAGGGCAAGGGGTAACAAGGCTAAGGCACGACAACGCAGGGCTAGGCAATGCACGGCAAGGCAAGGAAAGGGTAACGCAGGGGAAGGCACGGTCAGGTGAGGCAAGGATAAGGCACGACAATGCAAGGCTAGGCAATGCACGGCAAGGCAAGGAAAGAGTAAGGGAACGCAAGGAAGGCAAGGGAAAGCAAGGGAAGGCAAGGGTAACGGAAGGAACGGCACGGCAAGGGGTATCAAGGCTAAGGCACGGCAACTCAGGGGTAGGCAATGCACAGCAAGGCAAGGAAAGAGTAACGGAAGGAAAGGAAGGCAAGTCAAAGCCAGGAAAGGCAAGTGTAACAAAAGGCACGCCACGGCAAGGGGAAACAAGGCTAAGGCACGACAACGCACGGCTAGGCAATGCACGGCAAGGCAAGGAAAGGGTAACGCAAGGCAAGGCACGGTGAGGCTAGGCAAGGCTAATGCACGACAACGCAAGGCTAGGCAATGCACGACAATGGAAGGAAAGCTTAAAGCAAAGGAAGGCACGGTCAGGCGAGATAAGGCTAAGGCACGACAACGCAAGGCTAGGCAATGCAGGGAAGGGAAGCAAAGAGTAACGGAAGGTAAGCAAGGCAAGGAAAAGCAAGGAAAGGCAAGGGTAACGGAAGGAACTGCAGGGCAAGGGGAAACAAGGCTAAGGCACGGCAACGCAGGCTGGGCAATGCACGGCAAGGCAAGGAAAGGGTAACGCATGGGAAAGCACGGTCACGCGAGGCAAGGCTAAGGCATGACAACGCAAGGCTAGGCAATGCACGGAAAGCAAACAAAGAGTAACGGAACGCAAGGAAGGCAAGGGAAAGCAAAGAAAGGCAAGTGTAACGGAAGGAACGGCACGGCAAGGGGAAACAAGGCTAAGGCACGACAACGCACGGCTAGGCAATGCACGGCAAGGCAAGGAAAGGGTAACGCAAGGCAAGGCACGGTGAGGCTAGGCAAGGCTAATGCACGACAACGCAAGGCTAGGAAATGCACGACAATGCAAGGAAAGCTTAAAGCAAAGGAAGGCACGGTCAGGCGAGATAAGGCTAAGGCTCGACAACGCAAGGCTAGGCAATCCACGGAAGGCAAGCAAAGAGTAACGGAACGCAAGGAAGGCAAGGGAAAGCAAGGGAAGGCAAGGGTAACGGAAGGAACGGCACGGCAAGGGGTAACAAGGCTAAGGCACGACAACGCAGGGCTAGGCAATGCACGGCAAGGCAAGGAAAGAGTAACGGAAGGAAAGGAAGGCAAGGCAAAGCCAGGCAAGGCAAGTGTAACAAAAGGCACGCAACGGCAAGGGGAAACAAGGCTAAGGCAGGACAACACACGGCTAGGAAATGCATGGCAAGGCAAGGAAAGGGTAACGCAAGGCAAGGCACGGTGAGGCTAGGCAAGGCTAATGCACGACAACGCAAGGCTAGGCAATGCACGACAATGCAAGGAAAGCTTAAAGCAAAGGAAGGCACGGTCAGGCGAGATAAGCCTAAGGCACGACAACGCAAGGCTAGGCAATGCAGGGAAGGCAAGCAAAGAGTAACGGAAGGTAAGCAAGGCAAGGAAAACAAGGAAAGGCAAGGGTAACGGAAGGAACTGCACGGCAAGGGGAAACAAGGCTAAGGCACGACAACGCACGGCTAGGCAATGCACGGCAAGGCAAGCAAAGGGTAACGTAAGGCAAGGCACGGTGAGGCTAGGCAAGGCTAATGCACGGAAACGCAAGGCTAGGCAATGCACGACAATGCAAGGAAAGCTTAAAGCAAAGGAAGGCAAGGTCAGGCTAGATAAGGCAAAGGCACGACAACGCAAGGCTAGGCAATTCAGGGAAGGCAAGCAAAGAGTAACGGAAGGTAAGGAAGGCAAGGAAAAGCAAGGAAAGGCAAGGGTAACGGAAGGAACGTCACGGCAAGGGGGAACAAGTCTAAGGCACGACACCGAACGCTAGGCAATGAACGGCAAGGCAAGGAAAGGGTAACGCATGGGACAGCACGGTCAGGCGAGGCAAGGCTAAGGCACGACAACGCAAGGCTAGGCAATGCACGGAAGGCAAGCAAAGAGTAACGGAACGCAAGGAAGGCAAGGGAAAGCAAGGGAAGGCAAGGGTAACGGAAGGAACGGCACGGCAAGGGGTAACAAGGCTAAGGCACGACAACGCAGGGCTAGGCAATGCACGGCAAGGCAAGGAAAGGGTAACGCAGGGGAAGGCACGGTCAGGTGAGGCAAGGATAAGGCACGACAATGCAAGGCTAGGCAATGCACGGCAAGGCAAGGAAAGAGTAACGGAAGGAAAGGAAGGCAAGGCAAAGCCAGGCAAGGCAAGTGTAACAAAAGGCACGCAACGGCAAGGGGAAACAAGGCTAAGGCACGACAACACACGGCTAGGAAATGCACGGCAAGGCAAGGAAAGGGTAACGCAAGGCAAGGCACGGTGAGGCTAGGCAAGGCTAATGCACGACAACGCAAGGCTAGGCAATGCACGACAATGCAAGTAAAGCTTAAAGCAAAGGAAGGCACGGTTAGAAGAGATAAGGCTAAGGCACGACAACGCAAGGCTAGGCAATGCAGGGAAGGCAAGGAAAGAGTAACGGAAGGTAAGGAAGGCAAAGGAAAGCAAGGAAAGGCAATGGTAACGGAAGGAACGGCACGGCAAGGGGAAACAAGTCTAAGGCACGACAACGCACGCTAGGCAATGCACGGCAAGGGAAGGAAAGGGTAACGCATGGGAAAGAACGGTCAGGCGAGGCAAGGCTAAGGCACGACAACGCAAGGCTAGGCAATGCACGGAAGGCAAGCAAAGAGTAACGGAAGGTAAGGAAGGCAAGGGAAAGCAAAGAAAGGCAAGTGTAACGGAAGGAACGGCACGGCAAGGGGAAACAAGGCTAAGGCACGACAACGCACGCTAGGCAATGCACGGCAAGGCAAGGAAAGGGTAACGCATGGGAAAGCACGGTCAGGCGAGGCAAGGTTAATGCACGACAACGCAAGGCTAGGCAATGCACGACAATGCAAGGAAAGCTTGAAGCAAAGGAAGGCACGGTCAGGCGAGATAAGGCTAAGGCCGACAACGCAAGGCTAGGCAATGCACGGAAGGCAAGCAAAGAGTAACGGAAGGTAAGGAAGGCAAGGGAAAGCAAGGAAAGGCAATGGTAACGGAAGGAACGGCACGGCAAGGGGAAACAAGGCTAAGGCACGACAACGCACGCTAGGCAATGCACGGCAAGGCAAGGAAAGGGTAACGCATGGGAAAGCACGGTCAGGCGAGGCAAGGCTAAGGCATGACAACGCAAGGCTAGGCAATGCACGGAAAGCAAGCAAAGAGTAACGGAACGCAAGGAAGGCAAGGGAAAGCAAGGGAAGGCAAGGGTAACGGAAGGAACGGCACGGCAAGGGGTAAGAAGGCTAAGGCACGACAACGCAGGGCTAGGCAATGCACGGCAAGGCAAGGAAAGGGTAACGCAGGGGAAGGCACGGTCAGGTGAGGCAAGGATAAGGTACGACAATGCAAGGCTAGGAAATGTACGGCAAGGCAAGGAACGAGTAACGGAAGGAAAGGAAGGCAAGGCAAACCAAGGCAAGGCAAGTGTAACAAAAGGCACGGCACGTCAAGGGGAAACAAGGGTATGGCACGACAACGCACGGCTAGGCAATGCACGGCAAAGAAAGGAAAGGGTAATGCAAGGCAAGGCACGGTGAGGCAAGGCAAGTCTAATCCACGACAACGCACGGCTAGGCAATGCACGGCAAGGCAAGGAACGGGTAACGCAAGGGAAGGCACGGTCAGGCGAGGCAAGGCTAAGGCACGACAAAGCAAGGCTAGGCAATGCTCGGAAGGCAAGCAAAGAGTAACGGAAGGTAAGGAAGGCAAAGGAAAGCAAGGAAAGGCAATGGTAACGGAAGGAACGGCACGGCAAGGGGAAACAAGGCTAAGGCACGACAACGCACGCTAGGCAATGCACGGCAAGGCAAGGAAAGGGTAACGCATGGGAAAGCACGGTCAGGCGAGGCAAGGCTAAGGAAAGCCAACGCAAGGCTAGGCAATACACGGTAAGCAAGCAAGGAGTAACGGAATGCAAGGAAGGAAAGGGAAAGCAAGGGAAGGCAAGGGTAACGGAAGGAACGGCACGGCAAGGGGTAACAAGGCTATGGCACGACAACACACCGCTAGGAAATGCACGGCAAGGCAAGGAAAGGGTAACGCAAGGCAAGGCACGGTGAGGCTAGGCAAGGTTAATGCACGACAACCCAAGGCTAGGCAATGCACGACAATGCAAGGAAAGCTTAAAGCAAAGGAAGGCACGGTCAGGCGAGATAAGGCTAAGGCACGACAACGCAAGGCTAGGCAATGCACGGAAGACAAGCAAAGAGTAACGGAAGGTAAGGAAGTCAAGGGAAAGCAAGGAAAGGCAATGGTAACGGAAAGAACGGCACGGCAAGGGGAAACAAGGCTAAGGAACGACAACGCACGCTAGGCAATGCACGGCAAGGCAAGGAAAGGGTAACGCATGGGAAAGCACGGTCAGGCGAGGCAAGGCTAAGGCATGACAACGCAAGACTAGGCAATGCACGGAAAGCAAGCAAAGAGTCACGGAACGCAAGGAAGGCAAGGAAAGCAAGGGAAGGCAAGGGTAATGGAAGGAACGGCACGGCAAGGGGAAACAAGGCTAAGGCACGGCAACGTAGGCTAGGCAATGCACGGCAAGGCAAGGAAAGGGTAACGCATGGGAAAGCACGTTCAGGCGAGGCAAGGCTAAGGCACGACAACGCAAGGCTAGGCAATGCACGGAAGGCTAGCAAAGAGTAACGGAAGGTAAGGAAGGCAAGGGAAAGCAAAGAAAGGCAAGTGTAACGGAAGGAACGGCACGGCAAGGGGAAACAAGGCAAAGGCACGACAACGCAAGGCTAGGCAATGCACGGAAAGCAAGCAAAGAGTAACGGAACGCAAGGAAGGCAAGGGAAAGCAAGGGAAGGCAAGGGTAACGGAAGTAACGGCACGGCAAGGGGTAACAAGGCTAAGGCACGACAACGCAGGGCTAGGCAATGCACGGCAAGGCAAAGAAAAGGTAACGCAGGGGAAGGCACGGTCAGGTGAGGCAAGGATAAGGCACGACAATGCAAGGCTAGGCAATGCACGGCAAGGCAAGGAAAGAGTAACGGAAGGAAAGGAAGGCAAGGCAAAGCCAGGCAAGGCAAGTGTAACAAAAGGCACGCAACGGCAAGGGGAAACAAGGCTAAGGCACGACAACACACGGCTAGGAAATGCACGGCAAGGCAAGTAAAGGGTAACGCAAGGCAAGGCACGGTGAGGCTAGACAAGGCTAATGCACGACAACGCAAGGCTAGGCAATGCACGACAATGCAAGTAAAGCTTAAAGCAAAGGAAGGCACGGTTAGAATAGATAAGGCTAAGGCACGACAACGCAAGGCTAGGCAAAGCACGGAAGGCAAGGAAAGGGTAACGGAAGGTAAGGAAGGCAAAGGAAAGCAAGGAAAGGCAATGGTAACGGAAGGAACGGCACGGCAAGGGGAAACAAGTCTAAGGCACGACAACGCACGCTAGGCAATGCACGGCAAGGGAAGGAAAGGGTAACGCATGGGAAACAACGGTCAGGGGAGGCAAGGCTAAGGCACGACAACGCAAGGAATGGCAATGCACGGAAGGCAAGCAAAGAGTAACGGAAGGTAAGGAAGGCAAGGGAAAGCAAAGAAAGGCAAGTGTAACGGAAGGAACGGCACGGCAATGTGAAACAAGGCTAAGGCACGACAACGCACGCTAGGCAATGCACGGCAAGGCAAGGAAAGGGTAACGCATGGGAAAGCACGGTCAGGCGAGGCAAGGCTAAGGAAAGCCAACGCAAGGCTAGGCAATGCACGGTAAGCAAGCAAGGAGTAACGGAATGCAAGGAAGGAAAGGGAAAGCAAGGGAAGGCAAGGGTAACGGAAGGAACGGCACGGCAAGGGGTAACAAGGCTAAGGTACGACAACACACGGCTAGGAAATGCACGGCAAGGCAAGGAAAGGGTAACGCAAGGCAAGGCACGGTGAGGCTAGGCAAGTTTAATGCACGACAACGCAAGGCTAGGCAATGCACGACAATGCAAGGAAAGCTTAAAGCAAAGGAATGCAAGGTCAGGCGAGATAAGGCTAAGGCACGACAACGCAAGGCTAGGAAATTCAGGGAAGGCAAGCAAAGAGTAACGGAAGGTAAGGAAGGCAAGGGAAAGCAAGGAAAGGCAATGGTAATGGAAGGAACGGCACGGCAAGGGGAAACAAGGCTAAGGCACGACAACGCACGCTAGGCAATGCACGGCAAGGCAAGGAAAGGGTAACGCATGGGAAAGCACGGTCACGCGAGGCAAGGCTAAGGCATGACAACGCAAGGCTAGGCAATGCACGGAAAGCAAGCAAAGAGTAACGGAACGCAAGGAAGGCAAGGGAAAGCAAGGGAAGTCAAGGGTAATGGAAGGAACGGCACGGCAAGGGGAAACAAGGCTAAGGCACGGCAACGTAGACTAGGCAATGCACGGCAAGGCAAGGAAAGGGTAACGCATGGGAAAGCACGTTCAGGCGAGGCAAGGCTAAGGCACGACAACGCAAGGCTAGGAAATGCACGGAAGGCTAGCAAAGAGTAACGGAAGGTTAGGAAGGCAAGGGAAAGCAAAGAAAGGCAAGTGTAACGGAAGGAACGGCATGGCAAGGGGAAACAAGGCTAAGGCACGACAAGGCACGGCTAGGCAATGCACGGCAAGGCAAGGAAAGGGTAACGCAAGGCAAGGTACGGTGAGGCTAGGCAAGGCTAATGCACGACAACGCAAGGCTAGGCAATGCACGACAATGCAAGGAAAGCTTAAAGCAAAGGAAGGCACGGTCAGGCGAGATAAGGCTAAGGCACGACAACGCAAGGCTAGGCAATGCACGGAAGGCAAGCAAAGAGTAACGGAAGGTAAGGAAGGCAAGGGAAAGCAAGGAAAGGCAATGGTAACGGAAGGAAAGGCACGGCAAGGGGAAACAAGGCTAAGGCACGACAACGCACGCTAGGCAATGCACGGCAAGGCAAGGAAAGGGTAACGCATGGGAAAGCACGGTCAGGCGAGGCAAGGCTAAGGCATGACAACGCAAGGCTAGGCAATGCACGGAAAGCAAGCAAAGAGTAACGGAACGCAAGGAAGGCAAGGGAAAGCAAGGGAAGGCAAGGGTAACGGAAGGAACGGCACGGCAAGGGGTAAGAAGGCTAAGGCACGGCAACGCAGGGCTAGGCAATGCACGGCAAGGCAAGGAAAGGGTAACGCAGGGGAAGGCACGGTCAGGTGAGGCAAGGCTAAGGCATGACAACGGAAGGAAAGGAAGGCAAGGCAAAGCCAGGCAAGGCAAGTGTAACAAAAGGCACGCCACGGCAAGGGGAATCAAGGCTATGGCACGACAACGCACGGCTAGGCAATGCACGGCAAGGCAAGGAAAGGGTAACGCAAGGCAAGGCACGGTGAGGCTAGGCAAGGTTAATGAACGACAACGCAAGGCTAGGCAATGCACGACAATACAAGGAAAGCTTAAAGCAAAGGAAGGCACGGTCAGGCGAGATAAGGCTAAGGCACGACAACGCAAGGCTAGGCAATGCACGGAAGGCAAGCAAAGAGTAACGGAAGGTAAGGAAGGCAAGGGAAAGCAAGGAAAGGCAAGTGTAACGGAAGGAACGGCACGGCAAGGGGAAACAAGGCTAAGGCATGACAACGCACGCTAGGCAATGCACGGTAAGGCAAGGAAAGGGTAACGCATGGGAAAAAACGGTCAGGCGAGGCAAGCCTAAGGCATGACAACGCAAGGTTAGGCAATGCACGGAAAGCAAGCAAAGAGTAACGGAACGCAAGGAAGGCAAGGGAAAGCAAGGGAAGGCAAGTGTAACGGAAGGAACGGCACGGCAAGGGGTAACAAGGCTAAGGCACGACAACGCAGGGCTAGGCAATGCACGGCAAGGCAAGGAAAGAGTAACGGAAGGAACGGAAGGCAAGGCAAAGCCAGGCAAGGCAAGTGTAACAAAAGGCACGCAACGGCAAGGGGAAACAAGGCTAAGGCACGGCAACACACGGCTAGGAAATGCACGGCAAGGCAAGGAAAGGGTAACTCAAGGCAAGGCACGGTGAGGCTAGGCAAGGCTAATGCACGACAACGCAAGGCTAGGCAATGCACGACAATGCAAGTAAAGCTTAAAGCAAAGGAAGGCACGGTCAGAAGAGATAAGGCTAAGGCACAACAACGCAAGGCTAGGCAATGCAGGGAAGGCAAGCAAAGAGTAACGGAAGGTAAGGAAGGCAAATGAAAGCAAGGAAAGGCAATGGTAACGGAAGGAACGGCACGGCAAGGGGAAACAAGGCTAAGGCACGACAACGCACGCTAGGCAATGCACGGCAAGTCAAGGAAAGGGTAACGCATGGGAAAGCACGGTCAGGCGAGGCAAGGCTAAGGAAAGCCAACGCAAGGCTAGGAAATGCACGGTAAGCAAGCAAGGAGTAACGGAATGCAAGGAAGGAAAGGGAAAGCAAGGGAAGGCAAGGGTAACGGAAGGAACGGCACGGCAAGGGGTAACAAGGCTATGGCACGACAACACACCGCTAGGAAATGCACGGCAAGGCAAGGAAAGGGTAACGCAAGGCAAGGCACGGTGAGGCTAGGCAAGGTTAATGCACGACAACCCAAGGCTAGGCAATGCACGACAATGCAAGGAAAGCTTAAAGCAAAGGAAGGCACGGTCAGGCGAGATAAGGCTAAGGCACGACAACGCAAGGCTAGGCAATGCACGGAAGACAAGCAAAGAGTAACGGAAGGTAAGGAAGTCAAGGGAAAGCAAGGAAAGGCAATGGTAACGGAAGGAACGGCACGGCAAGGGGAAACAAGGCTAAGGCACGACAACGCACGCTAGGCAATGCACGGCAAGGCAAGGAAAGGGTAACGCATGGGAAAGCACGGTCAGGCGAGGCAAGGCTAAGGCACGACAACGCAAGGCTAGGCAATGCACGGAAGGCTAGCAAAGAGTAACGGAAGGTAAGGAAGGAAAGGGAAAGCAAAGAAAGGCAAGTGTAACGGAAGGAACGGAACGGCAAGGGGAAACAATGCTAAGGCACGACAACGCCCGGCTAGGCAATGCACGGCAAGGCAAGCAAAAGTTAACGCAAGGAAAGGCACGGTGAGGCTAGGCAAGGCTAATGCACGAAAACGCAAGGCTAGGCGATGCACGACAATGCAAGGAAACATAAAGCAAAGGAAGGCAAGGGCAGGCGAGATAAGGCTAAGGCACGACAAGGCAAGGCTAGCAAATTCAGGGAAGGCAAGCAAAGACTAACGGAAGGTAAGCAAGGCAAGGAAAAGGAAGGAAAGGCCAGGGTAACGGAAGGAACGGCACGGCAAGGGGAAACAAGTCTAAGGCACGACACCGAACGCTAGGCAATGAACGGCAAGGCAAGGAAAGGGTAACGCATTTGAAAGCACGGTCAGGCGAGGCAACGCTAAGGCACGACAACGCAAGGCTAGGCAATGCACGGAAGGCAAGCAAAGAGTAACGGAACGCAAGGAAGGCAAGGGAAAGCAAGGGAAGGCAAGGGTAACGGAAGGAACGGCACGGCAAGGGGTAACAAGGCTAAGGCACGACAACGCAGGGCTAGGCAATGCACGGCAAGGCAAAGAAAGGGTAACGCAGGGGAAGGCACGGTCAGGTGAGGCAAGGATAAGGCACGACAATGCAAGGCTAGGCAATGCACGGCAAGGCAAGGAAAGAGTAACGGAAGGAAAGGAAGGCAAGGCAAAGCCAGGCAAGGCAAGTGTAACAAAAGGCACGCAACGGCAAGGGGAAACAAGGCTAAGGCACGACAACACACGGCTAGGAAATGCACGGCAAGGCAAGTAAAGGGTAACGCAAGGCAAAGCACGGTGAGGCTAGACAAGGCTAATGCACGACAACGCAAGGCTAGGTAATGCACGACAATGCAAGTAAAGCTTAAAGCAAAGGAAGGCACGGTTAGAAGAGATAAGGCTAAGGCACGACAACGCAAGGCTAGGCAATGCAGGGAAGGCAAGGAAAGGGTAACGGAAGGTAAGGAAGGCAAAGGAAAGCAAGGAAAGGCAATGGTAACGGAAGGAACGGCACGGCAAGGGGAAACAAGTCTAAGGCACGACAACGCACGCTAGGCAATGCACGGCAAGGGAAGGAAAGGGTAACGCATGGGAAACAACGGTCAGGGGAGGCAAGGCTAAGGCACGACAACGCAAGGAATGGCAATGCACGGAAGGCAAGCAAAGAGTAACGGAAGGTAAGGAAGGCAAGGGAAAGCAAAGAAAGGCAAGTGTAACGGAAGGAACGGCACGGCAAGGGGAAACAAGGCTAAGGCACGACAACGCACGCTAGGCAATGCACGGCAAGGCAAGGAAAGGGTAACGCATGGGAAAGCACGGTCAGGCGAGGCAAGGCTAAGGAAAGCCAACGCAAGGCTAGGCAATGCACGGTAAGCAAGCAAGGAGTAACGGAATGCAAGGAAGGAAAGGGAAAGCAAGGGAAGGCAAGGGTAACGGAAGGAACGGCACGGCAAGGGGTAACAAGGCTAAGGTACGACAACACACGGCTAGGAAATGCACGGCAAGGCAAGGAAAGGGTAACGCAAGGCAAGGCACGGTGAGGCTAGGCAAGGTTAATGCACGACAACGCAAGGCTAGGCAATGCACGACAATGCAAGGAAAGCTTAAAGCACAGGAAGGCACGGTCAGGCGAGATAAGGCTAAGGCACAACAACGCAAGGCAAGGCAATGCACGGAAGGCAAGCAAAGGGTAACGGAAGGTAAGGAAGGCAAGGGAAAGCAAGGAAAGGCAATGGTAACGGAAGGAACGGCACGGCAAGGGGAAACAAGGCTAAGGCACGACAACGCACGCTAGGCAATGCACGGCAAGTCAAGGAAAGGGTAACGCATGGGAAGGCACGGTCAGGCGAGGCAAGGCTAAGGCACGACAACGCAAGGCTAGGCAATGCACGGAAAGCAAGCAAGGAGTAACGGAATGCAAGGAAGGCAAGGGAAAGCAAGGAAAGGCAATGGTAACGGAAGGAACGGCACGGCAAGGGGAAACAAGGCTAAGGCACGACAACGCACGCTAGGCAATGCACGGCAAGGCAAGGAAAGGGTAACGCATGGGAAAGCACGGTCAGGCGAGGCAAGGCTAAGGCATGACAACGCAAGGCTAGGCAATGCACGGAAAGCAAGCAAAGAGTAAGGGAACGCAAGGAAGGCAAGGGAAAGCAAGGGAAGGCAAGGGTAACGGAAGGAACGGCACGGCAAGGGGTAAGAAGGCTAAGGCACGACAACGCAGGGCTAGGCAATGCACGGCAAGGCAAGGAAAGGGTAACGCAGGGGAAGGCACGGTCAGGTGAGGCAAGGATAAGGCACGACAATGCAAGGCTAGGCAATGCACGGCAAGGCAAGGAAAGAGTAAGGGAACGCAAGGAAAGCAAGGGAAAGCAAGGGAAGGCAAGGGTAACGGAAGGAACGGCACGGCAAGGGGTATCAAGGCTCAGGCACGGCAACGCAGGGGTAGGCAATGCACGGCAAGGCAAGGAAAGAGTAACGGAAGGAAAGGAAGGCAAGTCAAAGCCAGGAAAGGCAAGTGTAACAAAAGGCACGCCACGGCAAGGGGAAACAAGGCTAAGGCACGACAACGCACGGCTAGGCAATGCACGGCAAGGCAAGGAAAGGGTAACGCAAGGCAAGGCACGGTGAGGCTAGGCAAGGCTAATGCACGACAACGCAAGGCTAGGCAATGCACGACAATGCAAGTAAAGCTTAAAGCAAAGGAAGGCACGGTTAGAAGAGATAAGGCTAAGGCACGACAACGCAAGGCTAGGCAATGCAGGGAAGGCAAGGAAAGAGTAACGGAAGGTAAGGAAGGCAAAGGAAAGCAAGGAAAGGAAATGGTAAGGGAAGGAACGGCACGGCAAGGGGAAACAAGTCTAAGGCACGACAACGCACGCTAGGCAATGTACGGCAAGGGAAGGAAAGGGTAACGCATGGGAAAGAACGGTCAGGGGAGGCAAGGCTAAGGCACGACAACGCAAGGCTAGGCAATGCACGGAAGGCAAGCAAAGAGTAACGGAAGGTAAGGAAGGCAAGGGAAAGCAAGGAAAGGCAAGTGTAACGAAAGGAACGGCACGGCAAGGGGAAACAAGGCTAAGGCACGACAACGCACGCTAGGCAATGCACGGCAAGGCAAGGAAAGGGTAACGCATGGGAAAGCACGGTCAGGCGAGGCAAGGTTAATGCACGACAACGCAAGGCTAGGCAATGCACGACAATGCAAGGAAAGCTTAAAGCAAAGGAAGGCACGGTCAGGCGAGGCAAGGCTAAGGAAAGCCAACGCAAGGCTAGGCAATGCACGGTAAGCAAGCAAGGAGTAACGGAATGCAAGGAAGGAAAGGGAAAGCAAGGGAAGGCAAGGGTAACGGAAGGAACGGCACGGCAAGGGGTAACAAGGCTATGGCACGACAACACACCGCTAGGAAATGCACGGCAAGGCAAGGAAAGGGTAACGCAAGGCAAGGCACGGTGAGGCTAGGCAAGGTTAATGCACGACAACCCAAGGCTAGGCAATGCACGACAATGCAAGGAAAGCTTAAAGCAAAGGAAGGCACGGTCAGGCGAGATAAGGCTAAGGCACGACAACGCAAGGCTAGGCAATGCACGGAAGACAAGCAAAGAGTAACGGAAGGTAAGGAAGTCAAGGGAAAGCAAGGAAAGGCAATGGTAACGGAAGGAACGGCACGGCAAGGGGAAACAAGGCTAAGGCACGACAACGCACGCTAGGCAATGCACGGCAAGGCAAGGAAAGGGTAACGCATGGGAAAGCACGGTCAGGCGAGGCAAGGCTAAGGCACGACAACGCAAGGCTAGGCAATGCACGGAAGGCTAGCAAAGAGTAACGGAAGGTAAGGAAGGAAAGGGAAAGCAAAGAAAGGCAAGTGTAACGGAAGGAACGGAACGGCAAGGGGAAACAATGCTAAGGCACGACAACGCCCGGCTAGGCAATGCACGGCAAGGCAAGCAAAAGTTAACGCAAGGAAAGGCACGGTGAGGCTAGGCAAGGCTAATGCACGAAAACGCAAGGCTAGGCGATGCACGACAATGCAAGGAAACTTAAAGCAAAGGAAGGCAAGGGCAGGCGAGATAAGGCTAAGGCACGACAAGGCAAGGCTAGCAAATTCAGGGAAGGCAAGCAAAGACTAACGGAAGGTAAGCAAGGCAAGGAAAAGGAAGGAAAGGCCAGGGTAACGGAAGGAACGGCACGGCAAGGGGAAACAAGTCTAAGGCACGACACCGAACGCTAGGCAATGAACGGCAAGGCAAGGAAAGGGTAACGCATTTGAAAGCACGGTCAGGCGAGGCAACGCTAAGGCACGACAACGCAAGGCTAGGCAATGCACGGAAGGCAAGCAAAGAGTAACGGAACGCAAGGAAGGCAAGGGAAAGCAAGGGAAGGCAAGGGTAACGGAAGGAACGGCACGGCAAGGGGTAACAAGGCTAAGGCACGACAACGCAGGGCTAGGCAATGCACGGCAAGGCAAAGAAAGGGTAACGCAGGGGAAGGCACGGTCAGGTGAGGCAAGGATAAGGCACGACAATGCAAGGCTAGGCAATGCACGGCAAGGCAAGGAAAGAGTAACGGAAGGAAAGGAAGGCAAGGCAAAGCCAGGCAAGGCAAGTGTAACAAAAGGCACGCAACGGCAAGGGGAAACAAGGCTAAGGCACGACAACACACGGCTAGGAAATGCACGGCAAGGCAAGTAAAGGGTAACGCAAGGCAAAGCACGGTGAGGCTAGACAAGGCTAATGCACGACAACGCAAGGCTAGGTAATGCACGACAATGCAAGGAAAGCTTAAAGCAAAGGAAGGCACGGTTAGAAGAGATAAGGCTAAGGCACGACAACGCAAGGCTAGGCAATGCAGGGAAGGCAAGGAAAGGGTAACGGAAGGTAAGGAAGGCAAAGGAAAGCAAGGAAAGGCAATGGTAACGGAAGGAACGGCACGGCAAGGGGAAACAAGTCTAAGGCACGACAACGCACGCTAGGCAATGCACGGCAAGGGAAGGAAAGGGTAACGCATGGGAAACAACGGTCAGGGGAGGCAAGGCTAAGGCACGACAACGCAAGGAATGGCAATGCACGGAAGGCAAGCAAAGAGTAACGGAAGGTAAGGAAGGCAAGGGAAAGCAAAGAAAGGCAAGTGTAACGGAAGGAACGGCACGGCAAGGGGAAACAAGGCTAAGGCACGACAACGCACGCTAGGCAATGCACGGCAAGGCAAGGAAAGGGTAACGCATGGGAAAGCACGGTCAGGCGAGGCAAGGCTAAGGAAAGCCAACGCAAGGCTAGGCAATGCACGGTAAGCAAGCAAGGAGTAACGGAATGCAAGGAAGGAAAGGGAAAGCAAGGGAAGGCAAGGGTAACGGAAGGAACGGCACGGCAAGGGGTAACAAGGCTAAGGCACGACAACACACGGCTAGGAAATGCACGGCAAGGCAAGGAAAGGGTAACGCAAGGCAAGGCACGGTGAGGCTAGGCAAGGTTAATGCACGACAACGCAAGGCTAGGCAATGCACGACAATGCAAGGAAAGCTTAAAGCACAGGAAGGCACGGTCAGGCGAGATAAGGCTAAGGCACAACAACGCAAGGCAAGGCAATGCACGGAAGGCAAGCAAAGGGTAACGGAAGGTAAGGAAGGCAAGGGAAAGCAAGGAAAGGCAATGGTAACGGAAGGAACGGCACGGCAAGGGGAAACAAGGCTAAGGCACGACAACGCACGCTAGGCAATGCACGGCAAGTCAAGGAAAGGGTAACGCATGGGAAGGCACGGTCAGGCGAGGCAAGGCTAAGGAAAGCCAACGCAAGGCTAGGCAATGCACGGTAAGCAAGCAAGGAGTAACGGAATGCAAGGAAGGCAAGGGAAAGCAAGGAAAGGCAATGGTAACGGAAGGAACGGCACGGCAAGGGGAAACAAGGCTAAGGCACGACAACGCACGCTAGGCAATGCACGGCAAGGCAAGGAAAGGGTAACGCATGGGAAAGCACGGTCAGGCGAGGCAAGGCTAAGGCATGACAACGCAAGGCTAGGCAATGCACGGAAAGCAAGCAAAGAGTAAGGGAACGCAAGGAAGGCAAGGGAAAGCAAGGGAAGGCAAGGGTAACGGAAGGAACGGCACGGCAAGGGGTAAGAAGGCTAAGGCACGACAACGCAGGGCTAGGCAATGCACGGCAAGGCAAGGAAAGGGTAACGCAGGGGAAGGCACGGTCAGGTGAGGCAAGGATAAGGCACGACAATGCAAGGCTAGGCAATGCACGGCAAGGCAAGGAAAGAGTAAGGGAACGCAAGGAAAGCAAGGGAAAGCAAGGGAAGGCAAGGGTAACGGAAGGAACGGCACGGCAAGGGGTATCAAGGCTCAGGCACGGCAACGCAGGGGTAGGCAATGCACGGCAAGGCAAGGAAAGAGTAACGGAAGGAAAGGAAGGCAAGTCAAAGCCAGGAAAGGCAAGTGTAACAAAAGGCACGCCACGGCAAGGGGAAACAAGGCTAAGGCACGACAACGCACGGCTAGGCAATGCACGGCAAGGCAAGGAAAGGGTAACGCAAGGCAAGGCACGGTGAGGCTAGGCAAGGCTAATGCACGACAACGCAAGGCTAGGCAATGCACGACAATGCAAGTAAAGCTTAAAGCAAAGGAAGGCACGGTTAGAAGAGATAAGGCTAAGGCACGACAACGCAAGGCTAGGCAATGCAGGGAAGGCAAGGAAAGAGTAACGGAAGGTAAGGAAGGCAAAGGAAAGCAAGGAAAGGAAATGGTAAGGGAAGGAACGGCACGGCAAGGGGAAACAAGTCTAAGGCACGACAACGCACGCTAGGCAATGTACGGCAAGGGAAGGAAAGGGTAACGCATGGGAAAGAACGGTCAGGGGAGGCAAGGCTAAGGCACGACAACGCAAGGCATGGCAATGCACGGAAGGCAAGCAAAGAGTAACGGAAGGTAAGGAAGGCAAGGGAAAGCAAAGAAAGGCAAGTGTAACGAAAGGAACGGCACGGCAAGGGGAAACAAGGCTAAGGCACGACAACGCACGCTAGGCAATGCACGGCAAGGCAAGGAAAGGGTAACGCATGGGAAAGCACGGTCAGGCGAGGCAAGGTTAATGCACGACAACGCAAGGCTAGGCAATGCACGACAATGCAAGGAAAGGGTAACGCACGGGAAAGCACGGCTTAAAGCAAAGGAAGGCACGGTCAGGCGAGATAAGGCTAAGGCACGACAACGCAAGGCTAGGCAATGCACGGAAGGCAAGCAAAGAGTAACGGAATGTAAGGAAGGCAAGGGAAAGCAAGGAAAGGCAATGGTAACGGAAGGAACGGCACGGCAAGGGGAAACAAGGCTAAGGCACGACAACGCACGCTAGGCAATGCACGGCAAAGCAAGGAAAGGGTAACGCATGGGAAAGCACGGTCAGGCGAGGCAAGGCTAAGGCATGACAACGCAAGGCTAGGCAATGCACGGAAGGCAAGCAAAGAGTAACGGAAGGCAAGGAAGGCAAGGGAAAGCAAGGCAAGGCAAGGGTAACGGAAGGAACGGCACGGAAAGGGGAAACAAGGCTAAGGCACGACAACGCAGGCCTAGGCAATGCACGGCCAGGCAAGGAAAGGGTAACGCAAGGCAAGGCACGGTGAGGCAAGGCAAGGCTAATGCACGACAACGCACGGCTAGGCAATGCACGGCAAGGCAAGGAAAGAGTAACGGAAGGAAAGGAAGGCAAGGCAAAGCCAGGCAAGGCAAGTGTAACAAAAGGCACGCCACGGCAAGGGGAAACAAGGCTAAGGCACGACAACGCACGGCTAGGCAATGCACGGCAAGGCAAGTAAAGGGTAACGCAAGGCAAGGCACGGTGAGGCTAGGCAAGGCTAATGCACGACAACGCAAGGCTAGGCAATGCACGACAATGCAAGGAAAGCTTAAAGCAAAGGAAGGAACGGTCAGGCGAGATAAGGCTAAGGCACGACAAAGCAAGGCTAGGCAATGCACGGAAGGCAAGCAAAGAGTACCGGAAGGTACGGAAGGCAAGGGAAAGCAAGGAAAGGCAAGTGTAACGGAAGGAACGGCACGGCAAGGGGAAACAAGGCTAAGGCATGACAACGCACGCTAGGCAATGCACGGCAAGGCAAGGAAAGGGTAACGCATGGGAAAGAACGGTCAGGTGAGGCAAGGATAAGGCACGACAATGCAAGGCTAGGCAATGCACGGCAAGGCAAGCAAAGAGTAACGGAAGGAAAGGAAGGCAAGGCAAAGCCAGGCAAGGCAAGTGTAACAAAAGGCACGCAACGGCAAGGGGAAACAAGGCTAAGGCACGACAACGCACGGCTAGGAAATGCACGGCAAGGCAAGTAAAGGGTAACGCAAGGCAAGGCACGGTGAGGCTAGGCAAGGCTAATGCACGACAACGCAAGGCTAGGCAATGCACGACAATGCAAGTAAAGCTTAAAGCAAAGGAAGGCACGGTTAGAAGAGATAAGGCTAAGGCACGACAACGCAAGGCTAGGCAATGCAGGGAAGGCAAGGAAAGAGTAACGGAAGGTAAGGAAGGCAAAGGAAAGCAAGGAAAGGCAATGGTAACGGAAGGAACGGCACGGCAAGGGGAAACAAGTCTAAGGCACGACAACGCACGCTAGGCAATGCACGGCAAGGGAAGGAAAGGGTAACGCATGGGAAAGAACGGTCAGGGGAGGCAAGGCTAAGGCACGACAACGCAAGGTATGGCAATGCACGGAAGGCAAGCAAAGAGTAACGGAAGGTAAGGAAGGCAAGGGAAAGCAAAGAAAGGCAAGTGTAACGGAAGGAACGGCACGGCAAGGGGAAACAAGGCTAAGGCACGACAACGCACGCTAGGCAATACACGGCAAGGCAAGGAAGGGGTAACGCATGGGAAAGCACGGTCAGGCGAGGCAAGGCTAAGGAAAGCCAACGCAAGGCTAGGCAATGCACGGAATGCAAGCAAGGAGTAACGGAATGCAAGGAAGGAAAGGGAAAGCACGGGAAGGCAAGGGTAACGGAAGGAACGGCACGGCAAGGGGTAAGAAGGCTAAGGCACGACAACGCAGGGCTAGGCAATGCACGGCAAGGCAAGGAAAGGGTAACGCAGGGGAAGGCACGGTCAGGTGAGGCAAGGATAAGGCACGACAATGCAAGGCTAGGCAATGCACGGCAAGGCAAGGAAAGAGTAAGGGAACGCAAGGAAGGCAAGGGAAAGCAAGGGAAGGCAAGGGTAACGGAAGGAACGGCACGGCAAGGGGTATCAAGGCTAAGGCACGGCAACGCAGGGCTAGGCAATGCACGGCAAGGCAAGGAAAGAGTAACGGAAGGAAAGGGAGGCAAGTCAAAGCCAGGAATGGCAAGTGTAACAAAAGGCACGCCACGGCAAGGGGAAACAAGGCTAAGGCACGACAACGCACGGCTAGGCAATGCACGGCAAGGCAAGGAAAGGGTAACGCAAGGCAAGGCACGGTGAGGCTAGGCAAGGCTAATGCACGACAACGCAAGGCTAGGCAATGCACGACAATGCAAGGAAAGCTTAAAGCAAAGGAAGGCACGGTCAGGCGAGATAAGGCTAAGGCACGACAACGCAAGGCTAGGCAATGCAGGGAAGGGAAGCAAAGAGTAACGGAAGGATAAGCAATGCAAGGAAAAGCAAGGAAAGGCAAGGGTAACGGAAGGAACTGCACGGCAAGGGGAAACAAGGCTAAGGCACGGCAACGCAGGCTGGGCAATGCACGGCAAGGCAAGGAAAGGGTAACGCATGGGAAAGCACGTTCAGGCGAGGCAAGGCTAAGGCACGACAACGCAAGGCTAGGCAATGCACGGAAGGCAAGCAAAGAGTAACGGAAGGTAAGGAAGGCAAGGGAAAGCAAGGAAAGGCAAGTGTAACAAAAGGCACGCCACGGCAAGGGGAATCAAGGCTACGGCACGACAACGCACGGCTAGGCAATGCACGGCAAGGGAAGGAAAGGGTAACGCAAGGCAAGGCACGGTGAGGCTAGGCAAGGCTAATGCACGACAACGCAAGGCTAGGCAATGCACGACAATGCAAGGAAAGCTTAAAGCAAAGGAAGGCACGGTGAGGCGAGATAAGGCTAAGGCACGACAAAGCAAGGCTAGGCAATGCACGGAAGGCAAGCAAAGAGTACCGGAAGGTAAGGAAGGCAAGGGAAAGCAAGGAAAGGCAAGTGTAACGGAAGGAACGGCACGGCAAGGGGAAACAAGGCTAAGGCACGACAACGCACGCTAGGCAATGCACGGCAAGGCAAGGAAAGGGTAACGCATGGGAAAAAACGGTCAGGCGAGGCAAGCCTAAGGCATGACAACGCAAGGCTAGGCAATGCACGGAAAGCAAGCAAAGAGTAACGGAACGCAAGGAAGGCAAGGGAAAGCAAGGGAAGGCAAGGGTAACGGAAGGAACGGCACGGCAAGGGGTAACAAGGTTAAGGCACGACAACGCAGGGCTAGGCAATGCACGGCAAGGCAAGGAAAGAGTAAAGGAAGGAACGGAAGGCAAGGCAAAGCCAGGCAAGGCAAGTGTAACAAAAGGCACGCAACGGCAAGGGGAAACAAGGCTAAGGCACGGCAACACACGGCTAGGAAATGCACGGCAAGGCAAGGAAAGGGTAACGCAAGGCAAGGCACGGTGAGGCTAGGCAAGGCTAATGCACGACAACGCAAGGCTAGGCAATGCACGACAATGCAAGTAAAGCTTAAAGCAAAGGAAGGCACGGTCAGAAGAGATAAGGCTAAGGCACGACAACGCAAGGCTAGGCAATGCAGGGAAGGCAAGCAAAGAGTAACGGAAGGTAAGCAAGGCAAGGAAAAGCAAGGAAAGGCAAGGGAAACGGAAGGAACTGCACGGCAAGGGGAAACAAGGCTAAGGCACGGCAACGCAGGCTGGGCAATGCACGGCAAGGCAAGGAAAGGGTAACGCATGGGAAAGCACGTTCAAGCGAGGCAAGGCTAAGGCACGAAAACGCAAGGCTAGGCAATGCACGGAAGGCAAGCAAAGAGTAACGGAAGGTAAGGAAGGCAAGGGAAAGCAAAGAAAGGCAAGTGTAACGGAAGGAACTGCACGGCAAGGGGAAACAAGGCTAAGGCACGACAACGCACGGCTAGGCAATGCACGGCAAGGCAAGCAAATGGTAACGCAAGGCAATGCACGGTGAGTCTAGACAAGGCTAATGCACGAAAACGCAAGGCTAGGCAATGCACGACAATGCAAGGAAAGCTTAAAGCAAAGGAAGGCAAGGTCAGGCGAGATAAGGCAAAGGCACGACAACGCAAGGCTAGGCAATTCAGGGAAGGCAAGCAAAGAGTAACGGAAGGTAAGCAAGGCAAGGAAAAGCAAGGAAAGGCAAGGGTAACGGAAGGAACGGCACGGCAAGGGGGAACAAGTCTCAGGCACGACACCGAACGCTAGGCAATGAACGGCATGGCAAGGAAAGGGTAACGCATGGGAAAGCACGGTCAGGCGAGGCAAGGCTAAGGCACGACAACGCAAGGCTAGGCAATGCACGGAAGGCAAGCAAAGAGTAACGGAAGGTAAGGAAGGCAAGGGAAAGCAAGGAAAGGCAAGTGTAACGGAAGGAACGGCACGGCAAGGGGAAACAAGGCTAAGGCACGACAACGCACGCTAGGCAATGCACGGCAAGGCAAGAAAGGGTAACGCATGGGAAAGCACGGTCAGGCGAGGCAAGGCTAAGGCATGACAACGCAAGGCTAGGCAATGCACGGAAAGCAAGCAAAGAGTAACGGAACGCAAGGAAGGCAAGGGAAAGCAAGGGAAGGCAAGGGTAACGGAAGGAACGGCACGACAACGCACGCTAGGCAATGCACGGCAAGGCAAGGAAAGGGTAACGCATGGGAAAGCACGGTCAGGTGAGGCAAGGATAAGGCACGACAATGCAAGGCTAGGCAATGCACGGCAAGGCAAGGAAAGAGTAAGGGAACGCAAGGAAGGCAAGGGAAAGCAAGGGAAGGCAAGGGTAACGGAAGGAACGGCACGGCAAGGGGTATCAAGGCTAAGGCACGGCAACGCAGGGGTAGGCAATGCACGGCAAGGCAAGGAAAGAGTAACGGAAGGAAATGAAGGCAAGTCAAAGCCAGGAAAGGCAAGTGTAACAAAAGGCACGCCACGGCAAGGGGAAACAAGGCTAAGGCACGACAACGCACGGCTAGTCAATGCACGGCAAGGCAAGGAAAGGGTAACGCAAGGCAAGGCACGGTCAGGCGAGGCAAGGCTAAGGCACGACAACGCAAGGCTAGGCAATGCACGACAATGCAAGGAAAGCTTAAAGCAAAGGAAGGCACGGTCAGGCGAGATAAGGCTAAGGCACGACAACGCAAGGCTAGGCAATGCAGGGAAGGGAAGCAAAGAGTAACGGAAGGTAAGCAAGGCAAGGAAAAGCAAGGAAAGTCAAGGGTAACGGAAGGAACTGCAGGGCAAGGGGAAACAAGGCTAAGGCACGGCAACGCAGGCTGGGCAATGCACGGCAAGTCAAGGAAAGGGTAACGCATGGGAAAGCACGGTCACGCGAGGCAAGGCTAAGGCATGACAACGCAAGGCTAGGCAATGCACGGAAAGCAAACAAAGAGTAACGGAACGCAAGGAAGGCAAGGGAAAGCAAAGAAAGGCAAGTGTAACGGAAGGAACGGCACGGCAAGGGGAAACAAGGCTAAGGCACGACAACGCACGGCTAGGCAATGCACGGCAAGGCAAGGAAAGGGTAACGCAAGGCAAGGCACGGTGAGGCTAGGCAAGGCTAATGCACGACAACGCAAGGCTAGGCAATGCACGACAATGCAAGGAAAGCTTAAAGCAAAGGAAGGCAAGGTCAGGCGAGATAAGGCAAAGGCACGACAACGCAAGGCTAGGCAATTCAGGGAAGGCAAGCAAAGAGTAACGGAAGGTAAGGAAGGCAAGGAAAAGCAAGGAAAGGCAAGGGTAACGGAAGGAACGGCACGGCAAGGGGGAACAAGTCTAAGGCACGACACCGAACGCTAGGCAATGAACGGCAAGGCAAGGAAAGGGTAACGCATGGGAAAGCACGGTCAGGCGAGGCAAGGCTAAGGCACAACAACGCAAGGCTAGGCAATGCACGGAAGGCAAGCAAAGAGTAACGGAAGGTAAGGAAGGCAAGGGAAAGCTAGGAAAGGCAAGTGTAACGGAAGGAACGGCACGGCAAGGGGAAACAAGGCTAAGGCACGACAACGCACGCTAGGCAATGCACGGCAAGGCAAGGAAATGGTAACGCATGGGAAAGCACGGTCAGGCGAGGCAAGGCTAAGGCATGACAACGTAAGGCTAGGCAATGCACGGAAAGCAAGCAAAGAGTAACGGAACGCAAGGAAGGCAAGGGAAAGCAAGGGAAGGCAAGGGTAACGGAAGGAACGGCACGGCAAGGGGTAAGAAGGCTAAGGCACGACAACGCAGGGCTAGGCAATGCACGGCAAGGCAAGGAAAGGGTAACGCAGGGGAAGGCACGGTCAGGTGAGGCAAGGATAAGGCACGACAATGCAAGGCTAGGCAATGCACGGCAAGGCAAGGAAAGAGTAACGGAAGGAAAGGAAGGCAAGGCAAAGCCAGGCAATGCAAGTGTAACAAAAGGCACGCCACGGCAAGGGGAATCAAGGCTAAGGCACGACAACGCACGGCTAGGCAATGCACGGCAAGGCAAGTAAAGGGTAACGCAAGGCAAGGCACGGTGAGGCTAGGCAAGGCTAATGAACGACAACGCAAGGCTAGGCAATGCACGACAATGCAAGGAAAGCTTAAAGCAAAGGAAGGCACGGTCAGGCGAGATAAGGCTAAGGCACGACAACGCAAGGCTAGGCAATGCACGGAAGGCAAGCAAAGAGTAACGGAAGGTAAGGAAGGCAAGGGAAAGCAAAGAAAGGCAAGTGTAACGGAAGGAACGGCACGGCAAGGGGAAACAAGGCTAAGGCACGACAACGCACGCTAGGCAATGCACGGCAAGGCAAGGAAAGGATAACGCATGGGAAAGCACGGTCAGGCGAGGCAAGCCTAAGGCATGACAACGCAAGGCTAGGCAATGCACGGAAAGCAAGCAAAGAGTAACGGAACGCAAGGAAGGCAAGGGAAAGCAAGGGAAGGCAAGGGTAACGGAAGGAACGGCACGGCAAGGGGTAACAAGGCTAAGGCACGACAACGCAGGGCTAGGCAATGCACGGCAAGGCAAGGAAAGGGTAACGCAGGGGTAGGCACGGTCAGGTGAGGCAAGGATAAGGCACGACAATGCAAGGCTAGGCAATGCACGGCAAGGCAAGGAAAGAGTAACGGAAGGAAAGGAAGGCAAGGCAAAGCCAGGCAAGGCAAGTGTAACAAAAGGCACGCAACGGCAAGGGGAAACAAGGCTAAGGCACGACAACACACGGCTAGGAAATGCACGGCAAGGCAAGTAAAGGGTAACGCAAGGCAAGGCACGGTGAGGCTAGGCAAGGCTAATGCACGACAACGCAAGGCTAGGCAATGCACGACAATGCAAGTAAAGCTTAAAGCAAAGGAAGGCACGGTTAGAAGAGATAAGGCTAAGGCACGACAACGCAAGGCTAGGCAATGCAGGGAAGGCAAGAAAAGAGTAACGGAAGGTAAGGAAGGCAAAGGAAAGCAAGGAAAGGCAATGGTAACGGAAGGAACGGCACGGCAAGGGGAAACAAGTCTAAGGCACGACAACGCACGCTAGGCAATGCACGGCAAGGGAAGGAAAGGGTAACGCATGGGAAAGAACGGTCAGGGGAGGCAAGGCTAAGGCACGACAACGCAAGGTATGGCAATGCACGGAAGGCAAGCAAAGAGTAACGGAAGGTAAGGAAGGCAAGGGAAAGCAAAGAAAGGCAAGTGTAACGGAAGGAACGGCACGGCAAGGGGAAACAAGGCTAAGGCACGACAACGCACGCTAGGCAATACACGGCAAGGCAAGGAAGGGGTAACGCATGGGAAAGCACGGTCAGGCGAGGCAAGGCTAAGGAAAGCCAACGCAAGGCTAGGCAATGCACCCAATGCAAGCAAGGAGTAACGGAATGCAAGGAAGGAAAGGGAAAGCACGGGAAGGCAAGGGTAACGTAAGGAACGGCACGGCAAGGGGTAAGAAGGCTAAGGCACGACAACGCAGGGCTAGGCAATGCACGGCAAGGCAAGGAAAGGGTAACGCAGGGGAAGGCACGGTCAGGTGAGGCAAGGATAAGGCACGACAATGCAAGGCTAGGCAATGCACGGCAAGGCAAGGAAAGAGTAAGGGAACGCAAGGAAGGCAAGGGAAAGCAAGGGAAGGCAAGGGTAACGGAAGGAACGGCACGGCAAGGGGTATCAAGGCTAAGGCACGGCAACGCAGGGCTAGGCAATGCACGGCAAGGCAAGGAAAGAGTAACGGAAGGAAAGGGAGGCAAGTCAAAGCCAGGAATGGCAAGTGTAACAAAAGGCACGCCACGGCAAGGGGAAACAAGGCTAAGGCACGACAACTCACGGCTAGGCAATGCACGGCAAGGCAAGGAAAGGGTAACGCAAGGCAAGGCACGGTGAGGCTAGGCAAGGCTAATGCACGACAACGCAAGGCTAGGCAATGCACGACAATGCAAGGAAAGCTTAAAGCAAAGGAAGGCACGGTCAGGCGAGATAAGGCTAAGGCACGACAACGCAAGGCTAGGCAATGCAGGGAAGGGAAGCAAAGAGTAACGGAAGGATAAGCAATGCAAGGAAAAGCAAGGAAAGGCAAGGGTAACGGAAGGAACTGCACGGCAAGGGGAAACAAGGCTAAGGCACGGCAACGCAGGCTGGGCAATGCACGGCAAGGCAAGGAAAGGGTAACGCATGGGAAAGCACGTTCAGGCGAGGCAAGGCTAAGGCACGACAACGCAAGGCTAGGCAATGCACGGAAGGCAAGCAAAGAGTAACGGAAGGTAAGGAAGGCAAGGGAAAGCAAGGAAAGGCAAGTGTAACAAAAGGCACGCCACGGCAAGGGGAATCAAGGCTACGGCACGACAACGCACGGCTAGGCAATGCACGGCAAGGGAAGGAAAGGGTAACGCAAGGCAAGGCACGGTGAGGCTAGGCAAGGCTAATGCACGACAACGCAAGGCTAGGCAATGCACGACAATGCAAGGAAAGCTTAAAGCAAAGGAAGGCACGGTGAGGCGAGATAAGGCTAAGGCACGACAAAGCAAGGCTAGGCAATGCACGGAAGGCAAGCAAAGAGTACCGGAAGGTAAGGAAGGCAAGGGAAAGCAAGGAAAGGCAAGTGTAACGGAAGGAACGGCACGGCAAGGGGAAACAAGGCTAAGGCACGACAACGCACGCTAGGCAATGCACGGCAAGGCAAGGAAAGGGTAACGCATGGGAAAAAACGGTCAGGCGAGGCAAGCCTAAGGCATGACAACGAAAGGCTAGGCAATGCACGGAAAGCAAGCAAAGAGTAACGGAACGCAAGGAAGGCAAGGGAAAGCAAGGGAAGGCAAGGGTAACGGAAGGAACGGCACGGCAAGGGGTAACAAGGTTAAGGCACGACAACGCAGGGCTAGGCAATGCACGGCAAGGCAAGGAAAGAGTAAAGGAAGGAACGGAAGGCAAGGCAAAGCCAGGCAAGGCAAGTGTAACAAAAGGCACGCAACGGCAAGGGGAAACAAGGCTAAGGCACGGCAACACACGGCTAGGAAATGCACGGCAAGGCAAGGAAAGGGTAACGCAAGGCAAGGCACGGTGAGGCTAGGCAAGGCTAATGCACGACAACGCAAGGCTAGGCAATGCACGACAATGCAAGTAAAGCTTAAAGCAAAGGAAGGCACGGTCAGAAGAGATAAGGCTAAGGCACGACAACGCAAGGCTAGGCAATGCAGGGAAGGCAAGCAAAGAGTAACGGAAGGTAAGGAAGGCAAAGGAAAGCAGGGGAAGGCAAGGGTAATGGAAGGAACGGCACGGCAAGGGGAAACAAGGCTAAGGCACGGCAACGTAGGCTAGGCAATGCACGGCAAGGCAAGGAAAGGGTAACGCATGGGAAAGCACGTTCAGGCGAGGCAAGGCTAAGGCACGACAACGCAAGGCTAGGCAATGCACGGAAGGCTAGCAAAGAGTAACGGAAGGTAAGGAAGGCAAGGGAAAGCAAAGAAAGGCAAGTGTAACGGAAGGAACGGAACGGCAAGGGGAAACAAGGCTAAGGCAACGCAAGGACAGGCTAAGGCACGGCAACGTAGGCTAGGCACGGCTAGGCAAGTAACGGAAGGTAAGGGGAAACAAGGAAGGCAAGGGAAAGCAAAGAAAGGCAAGTGTAACGACAACGCAAGGCTAGGCAATGCACGGAAACGGCACAAGGCAGGCAGGCAAGGCAATGCACGGCAAGGCAAGCAAAGGGTAACGCATGGGAAAGCACGGTCAGGCGATGCAAGGCTAAGGCATGACAACGCAAGGCTAGGCAATGCACGGAAAGCAAGCAAAGAGTAAGGGAACGCAAGGAAGGCAAGGGAAAGCAAGGGAAGGCAAGGGTAACGGAAGGAACGGCACGGCAAGGGGTATCAAGGCTAAGGCACGGCAACGCAGGGCTAGGCAATGCACGGCAAGGCAAGGAAAGAGTAACGGAAGGAAAGGAAGGCAAGTCAAAGCCAGGAAAGGCAAGTGTAACAAAAGGCACGCCACGGCAAGGGGAAGCAAGGCTAAGGCACGACAACGCACGGCTAGGCAATGCACGGCAAGGCAAGGAAAGGGTAACGCAAGGCAAGGCACGGTGAGGCTAGGCAAGGCTAATGCACGACAACGCAAGGCTAGGCAATGCACGACAATGCAAGGAAAGCTTAAAGCAAAGGAAGGCACGGTCAGGCGAGATAAGGCTAAGGCACGACAACGCAAGGCTAGGCAATGCAGGGAAGGGAAGCAAAGAGTAACGGAAGGTAAGCAAGGCAAGGAAAAGCAAGGAAAGGCAAGGGTAACGGAAGGAACTGCACGGCAAGGGGAAACAAGGCTAAGGCACGGCAACGCAGGCTGGGCAATGCACGGCAAGGCAAGGAAAGGGTAACGCATGGGAAAGCACGTTCAAGCGAGGCAAGGCTAAGGCACGAAAACGCAAGGCTAGGCAATGCACGGAAGGCAAGCAAAGAGTAACGGAAGGTAAGGAAGGCAAGGGAAAGCAAAGAAAGGCAAGTGTAACGGAAGGAACTGCAAGGCAAGGGGAAACAAGGCTAAGGCACGACAACGCACGGCTAGGCAATGCACGGCAAGGCAAGCAAAGGGTAACGCAAGGCAATGCACGGTGAGTCTAGACAAGGCTAATGCACGAAAACGCAAGGCTAGGCAATGCACGACAATGCAAGGAAAGCTTAAAGCAAAGGAAGGCAAGGTCAGGCGAGATAAGGCAAAGGCACGACAACGCAAGGCTAGGCAATTCAGGGAAGGCAAGCAAAGAGTAACGGAAGGTAAGCAAGGAAAGGAAAAGCAAGGAAAGGCAAGGGTAACGGAAGGAACGGCACGGCAAGGGGGAACATGTCTCAGGCACGACACCGAACGCTAGGCAATGAACGGGAAGGCAAGGAAAGGGTAACGCATGGGAAAGCACGGTCAGGCGAGGCAAGGCTAAGGCACGACAACGCAAGGCTAGGCAATGCACGGAAGGCAAGCAAAGAGTAACGGAAGGTAAGGAAGGCAAGGGAAAGCAAGGAAAGGCAAGTGTAACGGAAGGAACGGCACGGCAAGGGGAAACAAGGCTAAGGCACGACAACGCACGCTAGGCAATGCACGGCAAGGCAAGGAAAGGGTAACGCATGGGAAAGCACGGTCAGGCGAGGCAAGGCTAAGGCATGACAACGCAAGGCTAGGCAATGCACGGAAAGCAAGCAAAGAGTAACGGAACGCAAGGAAGGCAAGGGAAAGCAAGGGAAGGCAAGGGTAACGGAAGGAACGGCACGGCAAGGGGTAAGAAGGCTAAGGCACGACAACGCAGGGCTAGGCAATGCACGGCAAGGCAAGGAAAGGGTAACGCAGGGGAAGGCACGGTCAGGTGAGGCAAGGATAAGGCACGACAATGCAAGGCTAGGCAATGCACGGCAAGGCAAGGAAAGAGTAAGGGAACGCAAGGAAGGCAAGGGAAAGCAAGGGAAGGCAAGGGTAACGGAAGGAACGGCACGGCAAGGGGTAACAAGGCTAAGGCACGACAACGCAGGGCTAGGCAATGCACGGCAAGGCAAGGAAAGAGTAACGGAACGCAAGGAAGGCAAGGGAAAGCAAGGGAAGGCAAGGGTAACGGAAGGAACGGCACGGCAAGGGGTAACAAGGCTAAGGCACGACAACGCAGGGCTAGGCAATGCACGGCAAGGCAAGGAAAGGGTAACGCAGGGGAAGGCACGGTCAGGTGAGGCAAGGATAAGGCACGACAATGCAAGGCTAGGCAATGCACGGCAAGGCAAGGAAAGAGTAACGGAAGGAAAGGAAGGCAAGGCAAAGCCAGGCAAGGCAAGTGTAACAAAAGGCACGCAACGGCAAGGGGAAACAAGGCTAAGGCACGACAACACACGGCTAGGAAATGCACGGCAAGGCAAGTAAAGGGTAACACAAGGCAAGGCACGGTGAGGCTAGGCAAGGCTAATGCACGACAACGCAAGGCTAGGCAATGCACGACAATGCAAGTAAAGCTTAAAGCAAAGGAAGGCACGGTTAGAAGAGATAAGGCTAAGGCACGACAACGCAAGGCTAGGCAATGCAGGGAAGGCAAGGAAAGAGTAACGGAAGGTAAGGAAGGCAAAGGAAAGCAAGGAAAGGCAATGGTAAGGGAAGGAACGGCACGGCAAGGGGAAACAAGTCTAAGGCACGACAACGCACGCTAGGCAATGCACGGCAAGGGAAGGAAAGGGTAACGCATGGGAAAGAACGGTCAGGGGAGGCAAGGCTAAGGCACGACAACGCAAGGTATGGCAATGCACGGAAGGCAAGCAAAGAGTAACGGAAGGTAAGGAAGGCAAGGGAAAGCAAAGAAAGGCAAGTGTAACGGAAGGAACGGCACGGCAAGGGGAAACAAGGCTAAGGCACGACAACGCACGCTAGGCAATACACGGCAAGGCAAGGAAGGGGTAACGCATGGGAAAGCACGGTCAGGCGAGGCAAGGCTAAGGAAAGCCAACGCAAGGCTAGGCAATGCACGGAATGCAAGCAAGGAGTAACGGAATGCAAGGAAGGAAAGGGAAAGCACGGGAAGGCAAGGGTAACGGAAGGAACGGCACGGCAAGGGGTAAGAAGGCTAAGGCACGACAACGCAGGGCTAGGCAATGCACGGCAAGGCAAGGAAAGGGTAACGCAGGGGAAGGCACGGTCAGGTGAGGCAAGGATAAGGCACGACAATGCAAGGCTAGGCAATGCACGGCAAGGCAAGGAAAGAGTAAGGGAACGCAAGGAAGGCAAGGGAAAGCAAGGGAAGGCAAGGGTAACGGAAGGAACGGCACGGCAAGGGGTATCAAGGCTAAGGCACGGCAACGCAGGGCTAGGCAATGCACGGCAAGGCAAGGAAAGAGTAACGGAAGGAAAGGGAGGCAAGTCAAAGCCAGGAATGGCAAGTGTAACAAAAGGCACGCCACGGCAAGGGGAAACAAGGCTAAGGCACGACAACGCACGGCTAGGCAATGCACGGCAAGGCAAGGAAAGGGTAACGCAAGGCAAGGCACGGTGAGGCTAGGCAAGGCTAATGCACGACAACGCAAGGCTAGGCAATGCACGACAATGCAAGGAAAGCTTAAAGCAAAGGAAGGCACGGTCAGGCGAGATAAGGCTAAGGCACGACAACGCAAGGCTAGGCAATGCAGGGAAGGGAAGCAAAGAGTAACGGAAGGATAAGCAATGCAAGGAAAAGCAAGGAAAGGCAAGGGTAACGGAAGGAACTGCACGGCAAGGGGAAACAAGGCTAAGGCACGGCAACGCAGGCTGGGCAATGCACGGCAAGGCAAGGAAAGGGTAACGCATGGGAAAGCACGTTCAGGCGAGGCAAGGCTAAGGCACGACAACGCAAGGCTAGGCAATGCACGGAAGGCAAGCAAAGAGTAACGGAAGGTAAGGAAGGCAAGGGAAAGCAAGGAAAGGCAAGTGTAACAAAAGGCACGCCACGGCAAGGGGAATCAAGGCTACGGCACGACAACGCACGGCTAGGCAATGCACGGCAAGGGAAGGAAAGGGTAACGCAAGGCAAGGCACGGTGAGGCTAGGCAAGGCTAATGCACGACAACGCAAGGCTAGGCAATGCACGACAATGCAAGGAAAGCTTAAAGCAAAGGAAGGCACGGTGAGGCGAGATAAGGCTAAGGCACGACAAAGCAAGGCTAGGCAATGCACGGAAGGCAAGCAAAGAGTACCGGAAGGTAAGGAAGGCAAGGGAAAGCAAGGAAAGGCAAGTGTAACGGAAGGAACGGCACGGCAAGGGGAAACAAGGCTAAGGCACGACAACGCACGCTAGGCAATGCACGGCAAGGCAAGGAAAGGGTAACGCATGGGAAAAAACGGTCAGGCGAGGCAAGCCTAAGGCATGACAACGCAAGGCTAGGCAATGCACGGAAAGCAAGCAAAGAGTAACGGAACGCAAGGAAGGCAAGGGAAAGCAAGGGAAGGCAAGGGTAACGGAAGGAACGGCACGGCAAGGGGTAACAAGGTTAAGGCACGACAACGCAGGGCTAGGCAATGCACGGCAAGGCAAGGAAAGAGTAAAGGAAGGAACGGAAGGCAAGGCAAAGCCAGGCAAGGCAAGTGTAACAAAAGGCACGCAACGGCAAGGGGAAACAAGGCTAAGGCACGGCAACACACGGCTAGGAAATGCACGGCAAGGCAAGGAAAGGGTAACGCAAGGCAAGGCACGGTGAGGCTAGGCAAGGCTAATGCACGACAACGCAAGGCTAGGCAATGCACGACAATGCAAGTAAAGCTTAAAGCAAAGGAAGGCACGGTCAGAAGAGATAAGGCTAAGGCACGACAACGCAAGGCTAGGCAATGCAGGGAAGGCAAGCAAAGAGTAACGGAAGGTAAGGAAGGCAAAGGAAAGCAAGGGAAGGCAAGGGTAATGGAAGGAACGGCACGGCAAGGGGAAACAAGGCTAAGGCACGGCAACGTAGGCTAGGCAATGCACGGCAAGGCAAGGAAAGGGTAACGCATGGGAAAGCACGTTCAGGCGAGGCAAGGCTAAGGCACGACAACGCAAGGCTAGGCAATGCACGGAAGGCTAGCAAAGAGTAACGGAAGGTAAGGAAGGCAAGGGAAAGCAAAGAAAGGCAAGTGTAACGGAAGGAACGGAACGGCAAGGGGAAACAAGGCTAAGGCACGACAACGCACGGCTAGGCAATGCACGGCAAGGCAAGCAAAGGGTAACGCATGGGAAAGCACGGTCAGGCGATGCAAGGCTAAGGCATGACAACGCAAGGCTTGGCAATGCACGGAAATCAAGCAAAGAGTAAGGGAACGCAAGGAAGGCAAGGGAAAGCAAGGGAAGGCAAGGGTAACGGAAGGAACGGCACGGCAAGGGGTATCAAGGCTAAGGCACGGCAACGCAGGGCTAGGCAATGCACGGCAAGGCAAGGAAAGAGTAACGGAAGGAAAGGAAGGCAAGTCAAAGCCAGGAAAGGCAAGTGTAACAAAAGGCACGCCACGGCAAGGGGAAACAAGGCTAAGGCACGACAACGCACGGCTAGGCAATGCACGGCAAGGCAAGGAAAGGGTAACGCAAGGCAAGGCACGGTGAGGCTAGGCAAGGCTAATGCACGACAACGCAAGGCTAGGCAATGCACGACAATGCAAGGAAAGCTTAAAGCAAAGGAAGGCACGGTCAGGCGAGATAAGGCTAAGGCACGACAACGCAAGGCTAGGCAATGCAGGGAAGGGAAGCAAAGAGTAACGGAAGGTAAGCAAGGCAAGGAAAAGCAAGGAAAGGCAAGGGTAACGGAAGGAACTGCACGGCAAGGGGAAACAAGGCTAAGGCACGGCAACGCAGGCTGGGCAATGCACGGCAAGGCAAGGAAAGGGTAACGCATGGGAAAGCACGTTCAAGCGAGGCAAGGCTAAGGCACGAAAACGCAAGGCTAGGCAATGCACGGAAGGCAAGCAAAGAGTAACGGAAGGTAAGGAAGGCAAGGGAAAGCAAAGAAAGGCAAGTGTAACGGAAGGAACTGCAAGGCAAGGGGAAACAAGGCTAAGGCACGACAACGCACGGCTAGGCAATGCACGGCAAGGCAAGCAAAGGGTAACGCAAGGCAATGCACGGTGAGTCTAGACAAGGCTAATGCACGAAAACGCAAGGCTAGGCAATGCACGACAATGCAAGGAAAGCTTAAAGCAAAGGAAGGCAAGGTCAGGCGAGATAAGGCAAAGGCACGACAACGCAAGGCTAGGCAATTCAGGGAAGGCAAGCAAAGAGTAACGGAAGGTAAGCAAGGCAAGGAAAAGCAAGGAAAGGCAAGGGTAACGGAAGGAACGGCACGGCAAGGGGGAACATGTCTCAGGCACGACACCGAACGCTAGGCAATGAACGGGAAGGCAAGGAAAGGGTAACGCATGGGAAAGCACGGTCAGGCGAGGCAAGGCTAAGGCACGACAACGCAAGGCTAGGCAATGCACGGAAGGCAAGCAAAGAGTAACGGAAGGTAAGGAAGGCAAGGGAAAGCAAGGAAAGGCAAGTGTAACGGAAGGAACGGCACGGCAAGGGGAAACAAGGCTAAGGCACGACAACGCACGCTAGGCAATGCACGGCAAGGCAAGGAAAGGGTAACGCATGGGAAAGCACGGTCAGGCGAGGGAAGGCTAAGGCATGACAACGCAAGGCTAGGCAATGCACGGAAAGCAAGCAAAGAGTAACGGAACGCAAGGAAGGCAAGGGAAAGCAAGGGAAGGCAAGGGTAACGGAAGGAACGGCACGGCAAGGGGTAAGAAGGCTAAGGCACGACAACGCAGGGCTAGGCAATGCACGGCAAGGCAAGGAAAGGGTAACGCAGGGGAAGGCACGGTCAGGTGAGGCAAGGATAAGGCACGACAATGCAAGGCTAGGCAATGCACGGCAAGGCAAGGAAAGAGTAAGGGAACGCAAGGAAGGCAAGGGAAAGCAAGGGAAGGCAAGGGTAACGGAAGGAACGGCACGGCAAGGGGTATCAAGGCTAAGGCACGGCAACGCAGGGGTAGGCAATGCACGGCAAGGCAAGGAAAGAGTAACGGAACGCAAGGAAGGCAAGGGAAAGCAAGGGAAGGCAAGGGTAACGGAAGGAACGGCACGGCAAGGGGTAACAAGGCTAAGGCACGACAACGCAGGGCTAGGCAATGCACGGCAAGGCAAGGAAAGGGTAACGCAGGGGAAGGCACGGTCAGGTGAGGCAAGGATAAGGCACGACAATGCAAGGCTAGGCAATGCACGGCAAGGCAAGGAAAGAGTAACGGAAGGAAAGGAAGGCAAGGCAAAGCCAGGCAAGGCAAGTGTAACAAAAGGCACGCAACGGCAAGGGGAAACAAGGCTAAGGCACGACAACACACGGCTAGGAAATGCACGGCAAGGCAAGGAAAGGGTAACGCAAGGCAAGGCACGGTGAGGCTAGGCAAGGCTAATGCACGACAACGCAAGGCTAGGCAATGCACGACAATGCAAGTAAAGCTTAAAGCAAAGGAAGGCACGGTTAGAAGAGATAAGGCTAAGGCACGACAACGCAAGGCTAGGCAATGCAGGGAAGGCAAGGAAAGAGTAACGGAAGGTAAGGAAGGCAAAGGAAAGCAAGGAAAGGCAATGGTAAGGGAAGGAACGGCACGGCAAGGGGAAACAAGTCTAAGGCACGACAACGCACGCTAGGCAATGCACGGCAAGGGAAGGAAAGGGTAACGCATGGGAAAGAACGGTCAGGGGAGGCAAGGCTAAGGCACGACAACGCAAGGTATGGCAATGCACGGAAGGCAAGCAAAGAGTAACGGAAGGTAAGGAAGGCAAGGGAAAGCAAAGAAAGGCAAGTGTAACGGAAGGAACGGCACGGCAAGGGGAAACAAGGCTAAGGCACGACAACGCACGCTAGGCAATACACGGCAAGGCAAGGAAGGGGTAACGCATGGGAAAGCACGGTCAGGCGAGGCAAGGCTAAGGAAAGCCAACGCAAGGCTAGGCAATGCACGGAATGCAAGCAAGGAGTAACGGAATGCAAGGAAGGAAAGGGAAAGCACGGGAAGGCAAGGGTAACGGAAGGAACGGCACGGCAAGGGGTAAGAAGGCTAAGGCACGACAACGCAGGGCTAGGCAATGCACGGCAAGGCAAGGAAAGGGTAACGCAGGGGAAGGCACGGTCAGGTGAGGCAAGGATAAGGCACGACAATGCAAGGCTAGGCAATGCACGGCAAGGCAAGGAAAGAGTAAGGGAACGCAAGGAAGGCAAGGGAAAGCAAGGGAAGGCAAGGGTAACGGAAGGAACGGCACGGCAAGGGGTATCAAGGCTAAGGCACGGCAACGCAGGGCTAGGCAATGCACGGCAAGGCAAGGAAAGAGTAACGGAAGGAAAGGGAGGCAAGTCAAAGCCAGGAATGGCAAGTGTAACAAAAGGCACGCCACGGCAAGGGGAAACAAGGCTAAGGCACGACAACGCACGGCTAGGCAATGCACGGCAAGGCAAGGAAAGGGTAACGCAAGGCAAGGCACGGTGAGGCTAGGCAAGGCTAATGCACGACAACGCAAGGCTAGGCAATGCACGACAATGCAAGGAAAGCTTAAAGCAAAGGAAGGCACGGTCAGGCGAGATAAGGCTAAGGCACGACAACGCAAGGCTAGGCAATGCAGGGAAGGGAAGCAAAGAGTAACGGAAGGATAAGCAATGCAAGGAAAAGCAAGGAAAGGCAAGGGTAACGGAAGGAACTGCACGGCAAGGGGAAACAAGGCTAAGGCACGGCAACGCAGGCTGGGCAATGCACGGCAAGGCAAGGAAAGGGTAACGCATGGGAAAGCACGTTCAGGCGAGGCAAGGCTAAGGCACGACAACGCAAGGCTAGGCAATGCACGGAAGGCAAGCAAAGAGTAACGGAAGGTAAGGAAGGCAAGGGAAAGCAAGGAAAGGCAAGTGTAACAAAAGGCACGCCACGGCAAGGGGAATCAAGGCTACGGCACGACAACGCACGGCTAGGCAATGCACGGCAAGGGAAGGAAAGGGTAACGCAAGGCAAGGCACGGTGAGGCTAGGCAAGGCTAATGCACGACAACGCAAGGCTAGGCAATGCACGACAATGCAAGGAAAGCTTAAAGCAAAGGAAGGCACGGTGAGGCGAGATAAGGCTAAGGCACGACAAAGCAAGGCTAGGCAATGCACGGAAGGCAAGCAAAGAGTACCGGAAGGTAAGGAAGGCAAGGGAAAGCAAGGAAAGGCAAGTGTAACGGAAGGAACGGCACGGCAAGGGGAAACAAGGCTAAGGCACGACAACGCACGCTAGGCAATGCACGGCAAGGCAAGGAAAGGGTAACGCATGGGAAAAAACGGTCAGGCGAGGCAAGCCTAAGGCATGACAACGCAAGGCTAGGCAATGCACGGAAAGCAAGCAAAGAGTAACGGAACGCAAGGAAGGCAAGGGAAAGCAAGGGAAGGCAAGGGTAACGGAAGGAACGGCACGGCAAGGGGTAACAAGGTTAAGGCACGACAACGCAGGGCTAGGCAATGCACGGCAAGGCAAGGAAAGAGTAAAGGAAGGAACGGAAGGCAAGGCAAAGCCAGGCAAGGCAAGTGTAACAAAAGGCACGCAACGGCAAGGGGAAACAAGGCTAAGGCACGGCAACACACGGCTAGGAAATGCACGGCAAGGCAAGGAAAGGGTAACGCAAGGCAAGGCACGGTGAGGCTAGGCAAGGCTAATGCACGACAACGCAAGGCTAGGCAATGCACGACAATGCAAGTAAAGCTTAAAGCAAAGGAAGGCACGGTCAGAAGAGATAAGGCTAAGGCACGACAACGCAAGGCTAGGCAATGCAGGGAAGGCAAGCAAAGAGTAACGGAAGGTAAGGAAGGCAAAGGAAAGCAAGGGATGGCAAGGGTAATGGAAGGAACGGCACGGCAAGGGGAAACAAGGCTAAGGCACGGCAACGTAGGCTAGGCAATGCACGGCAAGGCAAGGAAAGGGTAACGCATGGGAAAGCACGTTCAGGCGAGGCAAGGCTAAGGCACGACAACGCAAGGCTAGGCAATGCACGGAAGGCTAGCAAAGAGTAACGGAAGGTAAGGAAGGCAAGGGAAAGCAAAGAAAGGCAAGTGTAACGGAAGGAACGGAACGGCAAGGGGAAACAAGGCTAAGGCACGACAACGCACGGCTAGGCAATGCACGGCAAGGCAAGCAAAGGGTAACGCATGGGAAAGCACGGTCAGGCGATGCAAGGCTAAGGCATGACAACGCAAGGCTTGGCAATGCACGGAAATCAAGCAAAGAGTAAGGGAACGCAAGGAAGGCAAGGGAAAGCAAGGGAAGGCAAGGGTAACGGAAGGAACGGCAAGGCAAGGGGTATCAAGGCTAAGGCACGGCAACGCAGGGCTAGGCAATGCACGGCAAGGCAAGGAAAGAGTAACGGAAGGAAAGGAAGGCAAGTCAAAGCCAGGAAAGGCAAGTGTAACAAAAGGCACGCCACGGCAAGGGGAAACAAGGCTAAGGCACGACAACGCACGGCTAGGCAATGCACGGCAAGGCAAGGAAAGGGTAACGCAAGGCAAGGCACGGTGAGGCTAGGCAAGGCTAATGCACGACAACGCAAGGCTAGGCAATGCACGACAATGCAAGGAAAGCTTAAAGCAAAGGAAGGCACGGTCAGGCGAGATAAGGCTAAGGCACGACAACGCAAGGCTAGGCAATGAAGGGAAGGGAAGCAAAGAGTAACGGAAGGTAAGCAAGGCAAGGAAAAGCAAGGAAAGGCAAGGGTAACGGAAGGAACTGCACGGCAAGGGGAAACAAGGCTAAGGCACGGCAACGCAGGCTGGGCAATGCACGGCAAGGCAAGGAAAGTGTAACGCATGGGAAAGCACGTTCAAGCGAGGCAAGGCTAAGGCACGAAAACGCAAGGCTAGGCAATGCACGGAAGGCAAGCAAAGAGTAACGGAAGGTAAGGAAGGCAAGGGAAAGCAAAGAAAGGCAAGTGTAACGGAAGGAACTGCACGGCAAGGGGAAACAAGGCTAAGGCACGACAACGCACGGCTAGGCAATGCACGGCAAGGCAAGCAAAGGGTAACGCAAGGCAATGCACGGTGAGCCTAGACAAGGCTAATGCACGAAAACGCAAGGCTAGGCAATGCACGACAATGCAAGGAAAGCTTAAAGCAAAGGAAGGCAAAGTCAGGCGAGATAAGGCAAAGGCACGACAACGCAAGGCTAGGCAATTCAGGGAAGGCAAGCAAAGAGTAACGGAAGGTAAGCAAGGCAAGGAAAAGCAAGGAAAGGCAAGGGTAACGGAAGGAACGGCACGGCAAGGGGGAACAAGTCTCAGGCACGACACCGAACGCTAGGCAATGAACGGCAAGGCAAGGAAAGGGTAACGCATGGGAAAGCACGGTCAGGCGAGGCAAGGCTAAGGCACGACAACGCAAGGCTAGGCAATGCACGGAAGGCAAGCAAAGAGTAACGGAAGGTAAGGAAGGCAAGGGAAAGCAAGGAAAGGCAAGTGTAACGGAAGGAACGGCACGGCAAGGGGAAACAAGTCTAAGGCACGACAACGCACGCTAGGCAATGCACGGCAAGGCAAGGAAAGAGTAACGGAAGGAAAGGAAGGCAAGGCAAAGCCAGGCAATGCAAGTGTAACGGAAGGAACGGCACGGCAAGGGGAAACAAGGCTAAGGCACGACAACGCACGGCTAGGCAATGCACGGCAAGGCAAGGAAAGGGTAACGCAAGGCAAGGCACGGTGAGGCTAGGCAAGGCTAATGCACGACAACGCAAGGCTAGGCAATGCACGACAATGCAAGTAAAGCTTAAAGCAAAGGAAGGCACGGTTAGAAGAGATAAGGCTAAGGCACGACAACGCAAGGCTAGGCAATGCAGGGAAGGCAAGAAAAGAGTAACGGAAGGTAAGGAAGGCAAAGGAAAGCAAGGAAAGGCAATGGTAACGGAAGGAACGGCACGGCAAGGGGAAACAAGTCTAAGGCACGACAACGCACGCTAGGCAATGCACGGCAAGGGAAGGAAAGGGTAACGCATGGGAAAGAACGGTCAGGGGAGGCAAGGCTAAGGCACGACAACGCAAGGTATGGCAATGCACGGAAGGCAAGCAAAGAGTAACGGAAGGTAAGGAAGGCAAGGGAAAGCAAGGAAAGGCAAGTGTAACGGAAGGAACGGCACGGCAAGGGGAAACAAGGCTAAGGCACGACAACGCACGCTAGGCAATGCACGGCAAGGCAAGGAAAGGGTAACGCATGGGAAAGCACGGTCAGGCGAGGCAAGGCTAAGGCATGACAACGCAAGGCTAGGCAATGCACGGAAAGCAAGCAAAGAGTAACGGAACGCAAGGAAGGCAAGGGAAAGCAAGGGAAGGCAAGGGTAACGGAAGGAACGGCACGGCAAGGGGTAAGAAGGCTAAGGCACGACAACGCAGGGCTAGGCAATGCACGGCAAGGCAAGGAAAGGGTAACGCAGGGGAAGGCACGGGCAGGTGAGGCAAGGATAAGGCACGACAATGCAAGGCTAGGCAATGCACGGCAAGGCAAGGAAAGAGTAAGGGAACGCAAGGAAGGCAAGGGAAAGCAAGGGAAGGCAAGGGTAACGGAAGGAACGGCACGGCAAGGGGTATCAAGGCTAAGGCACGGCAACGCAGGGGTAGGCAATGCACGGCAAGGCAAGGAAAGAGTAACGGAAGGAAATGAAGGCAAGTCAAAGCCAGGAAAGGCAAGTGTAACAAAAGGCACGCCACAGCAAGGGGAAACAAGGCTAAGGCACGACAACGCACGGCTAGTCAATGCACGGCAAGGCAAGGAAAGGGTAACGCAAGGCAAGGCACGGTGAGGCTAGGCAAGGCTAATGCACGACAACGCAAGGCTAGGCAATGCACGACAATGCAAGGAAAGCTTAAAGAAAAGGAAGGCACGGTCAGGCGAGATAAGGCTAAGGCACGACAACGCAAGGCTAGGCAATGCAGGGAAGGGAAGCAAAGAGTAACGGAAGGTAAGCAAGGCAAGGAAAAGCAAGGAAAGTCAAGGGTAACGGAAGGAACTGCAGGGCAAGGGGAAACAAGGCTAAGGCACGGCAACGCAGGCTGGGCAATGCACGGCAAGTCAAGGAAAGGGTAACGCATGGGAAAGCACGGTCACGCGAGGCAAGGCTAAGGCATGACAACGCAAGGCTAGGCAATGCACGGAAAGCAAACAAAGAGTAACGGAACGCAAGGAAGGCAAGGGAAAGCAAAGAAAGGCAAGTGTAACGGAAGGAACGGCACGGCAAGGGGAAACAAGGCTAAGGCACGACAACGCACGGCTAGGCAATGCACGGCAAGGCAAGGAAAGGGTAACGCAAGGCAAGGCACGGTGAGGCTAGGCAAGGCTAATGCACGACAACGCAAGGCTAGGCAATGCACGACAATGCAAGGAAAGCTTAAAGCAAAGGAAGGCAAGGTCAGGCGAGATAAGGCAAAGGCACGACAACGCAAGGCTAGGCAAATCAGGGAAGGCAAGCAAAGAGTAACGGAAGGTAAGGAAGGCAAGGAAAAGCAAGGAAAGGCAAGGGTAACGGAAGGAACGGCACGGCAAGGGGGAACAAGTCTAAGGCACGACACCGAACGCTAGGCAATGAACGGCAAGGCAAGGAAAGGGTAACGCACGGGAAAGCACGGTCAGGCGAGGCAAGGCTAAGGCACAACAACGCAAGGCTAGGCAATGCACGGAAGGCAAGCAAAGAGTAACGGAAGGTAAGGAAGGCAAGGGAAAGCTAGGAAAGGCAAGTGTAACGGAAGGAACGGCACGGCAAGGGGAAACAAGGCTAAGGCACGACAACGCACGCTAGGCAATGCACGGCAAGGCAAGGAAATGGTAACGCATGGGAAAGCACGGTCAGGCGAGGCAAGGCTAAGGCATGACAACGTAAGGCTAGGCAATGCACGGAAAGCAAGCAAAGAGTAACGGAACGCAAGGAAGGCAAGGGAAAGCAAGGGAAGGCAAGGGTAACGGAAGGAACGGCACGGCAAGGGGTAAGAAGGCTAAGGCACGACAACGCAGGGCTAGGCAATGCACGGCAAGGCAAGGAAAGGGTAACGCAGGGGAAGGCACGGTCAGGTGAGGCAAGGATAAGGCACGACAATGCAAGGCTAGGCAATGCACGGCAAGGCAAGGAAAGAGTAACGGAAGGAAAGGAAGGCAAGGCAAAGCCAGGCAATGCAAGTGTAACAAAAGGAACTGCACGGCAAGGGGAAACAAGGCTAAGGCACGGCAACGCAGGGCTAGGCAATGCACGGCAAGGCAAGGAAAGGGTAACGCAATGCAAGGCACGGTGAGGCAAGGCAAGGAAAGAGTAACGGAACGCAAGGAAGGCAAGGGAAAGCAAGGGAAGGCAAGGGTAACGGAAGGAACGGCACGGCAAGGGGTAACAAGGCTAAGGCACGACAACGCAGGGCTAGGCAATGCACGGCAAGGCAAGGAAAGGGTAACGCAGGGGTAGGCACGGTCAGGTGAGGCAAGGATAAGGCACGACAATGCAAGGCTAGGCAATGCACGGCAAGGCAAGGAAAGAGTAACGGAAGGAAAGGAAGGCAAGGCAAAGCCAGGCAAGGCAAGTGTAACAAAAGGCACGCAACGGCAAGGGGAAACAAGGCTAAGGCACGACAACACACGGCTAGGAAATGCACGGCAAGGCAAGTAAAGGGTAACGCAAGGCAAGGCACGGTGAGGCTAGGCAAGGCTAATGCACGAAAACGCAAGGCTAGGCAATGCAGGACAATGCAAGTAAAGCTTAAAGCAAAGGAAGGCACGGTTAGAAGAGATAAGGCTAAGGCACGACAACGCAAGGCTAGGCAATGCAGGGAAGGCAAGGAAAGAGTAACGGAAGGTAAGGAAGGCAAAGGAAAGCAAGGAAAGGCAATGGTAAGGGAAGGAACGGCACGGCAAGGGGAAACAAGTCTAAGGCACGACAACGCACGCTAGGCAATGCACGGCAAGGGAAGGAAAGGGTAACGCATGGGAAAGAACGGTCAGGGGAGGCAAGGCTAAGGCACGACAACGCAAGGTATGGCAATGCACGGAAGGCAAGCAAAGAGTAACGGAAGGTAAGGAAGGCAAGGGAAAGCAAAGAAAGGCAAGTGTAACGGAAGGAACGGCACGGCAAGGGGAAACAAGGCTAAGGCACGACAACGCACGCTAGGCAATACACGGCAAGGCAAGGAAGGGGTAACGCATGGGAAAGCACGGTCAGGCGAGGCAAGGCTAAGGAAAGCCAACGCAAGGCTAGGCAATGCACGGAATGCAAGCAAGGAGTAACGGAATGCAAGGAAGGAAAGGGAAAGCAAGGGAAGGCAAGGGTAACGGAAGGAACGGCACGGCAAGGGGTAAGAAGGCTAAGGCACGACAACGCAGGGCTAGGCAATGCACGGCAAGGCAAGGAAAGGGTAACGCAGGGGAAGGCACGGTCAGGTGAGGCAAGGATAAGGCACGACAATGCAAGGCTAGGCAATGCACGGCAAGGCAAGGAAAGAGTAAGGGAACGCAAGGAAGGCAAGGGAAAGCAAGGGAAGGCAAGGGTAACGGAAGGAACGGCACGGCAAGGGGTATCAAGGCTAAGGCACGGCAACGCAGGGCTAGGCAATGCACGGCAAGGCAAGGAAAGAGTAACGGAAGGAAAGGGAGGCAAGTCAAAGCCAGGAATGGCAAGTGTAACAAAAGGCACGCCACGGCAAGGGGAAACAAGGCTAAGGCACGACAACGCACGGCTAGGCAATGCACGGCAAGGCAAGGAAAGGGTAACGCAAGGCAAGGCACGGTGAGGCTAGGCAAGGCTAATGCACGACAACGCAAGGCTAGGCAATGCACGACAATGCAAGGAAAGCTTAAAGCAAAGGAAGGCACGGTCAGGCGAGATAAGGCTAAGGCACGACAACGCAAGGCTAGGCAATGCAGGGAAGGGAAGCAAAGAGTAACGGAAGGATAAGCAATGCAAGGAAAAGCAAGGAAAGGCAAGGGTAACGGAAGGAACTGCACGGCAAGGGGAAACAAGGCTAAGGCACGGCAACGCAGGCTGGGCAATGCACGGCAAGGCAAGGAAAGGGTAACGCTTGGGAAAGCACGTTCAGGCGAGGCAAGGCTAAGGCACGACAACGCAAGGCTAGGCAATGCACGGAAGGCAAGCAAAGAGTAACGGAAGGTAAGGAAGGCAAGGGAAAGCAAGGAAAGGCAAGTGTAACAAAAGGCACGCCACGGCAAGGGGAATCAAGGCTACGGCACGACAACGCACGGCTAGGCAATGCACGGCAAGGGAAGGAAAGGGTAACGCAAGGCAAGGCACGGTGAGGCTAGGCAAGGCTAATGCACGACAACGCAAGGCTAGGCAATGCACGACAATGCAAGGAAAGCTTAAAGCAAAGGAAGGCACGGTGAGGCGAGATAAGGCTAAGGCACGACAAAGCAAGGCTAGGCAATGCACGGAAGGCAAGCAAAGAGTACCGGAAGGTAAGGAAGGCAAGGGAAAGCAAGGAAAGGCAAGTGTAACGGAAGGAACGGCACGGCAAGGGGAAACAAGGCTAAGGCACGACAACGCACGGCTAGGCAATGCACGGCAAGGCAAGCAAAGGGTAACGCATGGGAAAGCACGGTCAGGCGATGCAAGGCTAAGGCATGACAACGCAAGGCTAGGCAATGCACGGAAAGCAAGCAAAGAGTAAGGGAACGCAAGGAAGGCAAGGGAAAGCAAGGGAAGGCAAGGGTAACGGAAGGAACGGCACGGCAAGGGGTATCAAGGCTAAGGCACGGCAACGCAGGGCTAGGCAATGCACGGCAAGGCAAGGAAAGAGTAACGGAAGGAAAGGAAGGCAAGTCAAAGCCAGGAAAGGCAAGTGTAACAAAAGGCACGCCACGGCAAGGGGAAACAAGGCTAAGGCACGACAACGCACGGCTAGGCAATGCACGGCAAGGCAAGGAAAGGGTAACGCAAGGCAAGGCACGGTGAGGCTAGGCAAGGCTAATGCACGACAACGCAAGGCTAGGCAATGCACGATAATGCAAGGAAAGCTTAAAGCAAAGGAAGGCACGGTCAGGCGAGATAAGGCTAAGGCACGACAACGCAAGGCTAGGCAATGCAGGGAAGGGAAGCAAAGAGTAACGGAAGGTAAGCAAGGCAAGGAAAAGCAAGGAAAGGCAAGGGTAACGGAAGGAACTGCACGGCAAGGGGAAACAAGGCTAAGGCACGGCAACGCAGGCTGGGCAATGCACGGCAAGGCAAGGAAAGGGTAACGCATGGGAAAGCACGTTCAAGCGAGGCAAGGCTAAGGCACGAAAACGCAAGGCTAGGCAATGCACGGAAGGCAAGCAAAGAGTAACGGAAGGTAAGGAAGGCAAGGGAAAGCAAAGAAAGGCAAGTGTAACGGAAGGAACTGCACGGCAAGGGGAAACAAGGCTAAGGCACGACAACGCACGGCTAGGCAATGCACGGCAAGGCAAGCAAAGGGTAACGCAAGGCAATGCACGGTGAGTCTAGACAAGGCTAATGCACGAAAACGCAAGGCTAGGCAATGCACGACAATGCAAGGAAAGCTTAAAGCAAAGGAAGGCAAGGTCAGGCGAGATAAGGCAAAGGCACGACAACGCAAGGCTAGGCAATTCAGGGAAGGCAAGCAAAGAGTAACGGAAGGTAAGCAAGGCAAGGAAAAGCAAGGAAAGGCAAGGGTAACGGAAGGAACGGCACGGCAAGGGGGAACATGTCTCAGGCACGACACCGAACGCTAGGCAATGAACGGGAAGGCAAGGAAAGGGTAACGCATGGGAAAGCACGGTCAGGCGAGGCAAGGCTAAGGCACGACAACGCAAGGCTAGGCAATGCACGGAAGGCAAGCAAAGAGTAACGGAAGGTAAGGAAGGCAAGGGAAAGCAAGGAAAGGCAAGTGTAACGGAAGGAACGGCACGGCAAGGGGAAACAAGGCTAAGGCACGACAACGCACGCTAGGCAATGCACGGCAAGGCAAGGAAAGGGTAACGCATGGGAAAGCACGGTCAGGCGAGGCAAGGCTAAGGCATGACAACGCAAGGCTAGGCAATGCACGGAAAGCAAGCAAAGAGTACCGGAACGCAAGGAAGGCAAGGGAAAGCAAGGGAAGGCAAGGGTAACGGAAGGAACGGCACGGTAAGGGGTAAGAAGGCTAAGGCACGACAACGCAGGGCTAGGCAATGCACGGCAAGGCAAGGAAAGGGTAACGCAGGGGAAGGCACGGTCAGGTGAGGCAAGGATAAGGCACGACAATGCAAGGCTAGGCAATGCACGGCAAGGCAAGGAAAGAGTAAGGGAACGCAAGGAAGGCAAGGGAAAGCAAGGGAAGGCAAGTGTAACGGAAGGAACGGCACGGCAAGGGGTATCAAGGCTAAGGCACGGCAACGCAGGGGTAGGCAATGCACGGCAAGGCAAGGAAAGAGTAACGGAAGGAAATGAAGGCAAGTCAAAGCCAGGAAAGGCAAGTGTAACAAAAGGCACGCCACGGCAAGGGGAAACAAGGCTAAGGCACGACAACGCACGGCTAGGCAATGCACGGCAAGGCAAGGAAATGGTAACGCAAGGCAAGGCACGGTGAGGCTAGGCAAGGCTAATGCACGACAACGCAAGGCTAGGCAATGCACGACAATGCAAGGAAAGCTTAAAGCAAAGGAAGGCACGGTCAGGCGAGATAAGGCTAAGGCACGACAACGCAAGGCTAGGCAATGCAGGGAAGGGAAGCAAAGAGTAACGGAAGGTAAGCAAGGCAAGGAAAAGCAAGGAAAGTCAAGGGTAACGGAAGGAACTGCAGGGCAAGGGGAAACAAGGCTAAGGCACGGCAACGCAGGCTGGGCAATGCACGGCAAGTCAAGGAAAGGGTAACGCATGGGAAAGCACGGTCACGCGAGGCAAGGCTAAGGCATGACAGCGCAAGGCTAGGCAATGCACGGAAAGCAAACAAAGAGTAACGGAACGCAAGGAAGGCAAGGGAAAGCAAAGAAAGGCAAGTGTAACGGAAGGAACGGCACGGCAAGGGGAAACAAGGCTAAGGCACGACAACGCACGGCTAGGCAATGCACGGCAAGGCAAGGAAAGGGTAACGCAAGGCAAGGCACGGTGAGGCTAGGCAAGGCTAATGCACGACAACGCAAGGCTAGGCAATGCACGACAATGCAAGGAAAGCTTAAAGCAAAGGAAGGCACGGTCAGGCGAGATTAGGCTAAGGCTCGACAACGCAAGGCTAGGCAATCCACGGAAGGCAAGCAAAGAGTAACGGAACGCAAGGAAGGCAAGGGAAAGCAAGGGAAGGCAAGGGTAACGGAAGGAACGGCACGGCAAGGGGTAACAAGGCTAAGGCACGACAACGCAGGGCTAGGCAATGCACGGCAAGGGAAGGAAAGAGTAATGGAAGGAAAGGAAGGCAAGGCAAAGCCAGGAAAGGCAAGTGTAACAAAAGTCACGCAACGGCAAGGGGAAACAAGGCTAAGGCACGACAACACACGGCTAGGAAATGCATGGCAAGGCAAGGAAAGGGTAACGCAAGGCAAGGCACGGTGAGGCTAGGCAAGGCTAATGCACGACAACGCAAGGCTAGGCAATGCACGACAATGCAAGGAAAGCTTAAAGCAAAGGAAGGCACGGTCAGGCGAGATAAGCCTAAGGCACGACAACGCAAGGCTAGGCAATGCAGGGAAGGCAAGCAAAGTGTAACGGAAGGTAAGCAAGGCAAGGAAAACAAGGAAAGGCAAGGGTAACGGAAGGAACTGCACGGCAAGGGGAAACAAGGCTAAGGCACGGCAACGCAGGCTGGGCAATGCACGGCAAGGGAAGGAAAGGGTAACGCATGGGAAAGCACGTTCAGGCGAGGCAAGGCTAAGGCACGACAACGCAAGGCTACTCAATGAACGGAAGGCAAGCAAAGAGTAACGGAAAGTAAGGAAGGCAAGGGAAAGCAAAGAAAGGCAAGTGTAACGGAAGTAACTGCACGGCAAGGGGAAACAAGGCTAAGGCACGACAACGCACGGCTAGGCAATGCACGGCAAGGCAAGCAAAGGGTAACGTAAGGCAAGGCACGGTGAGGCTAGGCAAGGCTAATGCACGGAAACGCAAGGCTAGGCAATGCACGACAATGCAAGGAAAGCTTAAAGCAAAGGAAGGCACGGTGAGGCGAGATAAGGCTAAGGCACGACAACGCAAGGCTAGGCAATGCACGGAAGGCAAGCAAAGAGTAACGGAAGGGAAGGAAGGCAAGGGAAAGCAAGGAAAGGCAAGGGTAACGGAAGGAACGGCACGGCAAGGGGAAACAAGGCTAAGGCACGACAACGCACGCTAGGCAATGCACGGCAAGGCAAGGAAAGGGTAACGCATGGGAAAAAACGGTCAGGCGAGGCAAGCCTAAGGCATGACAACGCAAGGCTAGGCAATGCACGGAAAGCAAGCAAAGGTAACGGAACGCAAGGAAGGCAAGGGAAAGCAAGGGAAGGCAAGGGTAACGGAAGGAACGGCACGGCAAGGGGTAACAAGGTTAAGGCACGACAACGCAGGGCTAGGCAATGCACGGCAAGGCAAGGAAAGAGTAAAGGAAGGAACGGAAGGCAAGTCAAAGACAGGAAAGGCAAGTGTAACAAAAGGCACGCAACGGCAAGGGGAAACAAGGCTAAGGCACGGCAACACACGGCTAGGAAATGCACGGCAAGGCAAGGAAAGGGTAACGCAAGGCAAGGCACGGTGAGGCTAGGCAAGGCTAATGCACGACAACGCAAGGCTAGGCAATGCACGACAATGCAAGTAAAGCTTAAAGCAAAGGAAGGCACGGTCAGAAGAGATAAGGCTAAGGCACGACAACGCAAGGCTAGGCAATGCAGGGAAGGCAAGCAAAGAGTAACGGAAGGTAAGGAAGGCAAGGAAAAGCAAGGAAAGGCAAGGGTAACCGAAGGAACTGCACGGCAAGGGGAAACAAGGCTAAGGCACGGCAACGCAGGCTGGGCAATGCACGGCAAGGCAAGGAAAGTGTAACGCATGGGAAAGCACGTTCAAGCGAGGCAAGGCTAAGGCACGAAAACGCAAGGCTAGGCAATGCACGGAAGGCAAGCAAAGAGTAACGGAAGGTAAGGAAGGCAAGGGAAAGCAAAGAAAGGCAAGTGTAACGGAAGGAACTGCACGGCAAGGGGAAACAAGGCTAAGGCACGACAACGCACGGCTAGGCAATGCACGGCAAGGCAAGCAAAGGGTAACGCAAGGCAATGCACGGTGAGTCTAGACAAGGCTAATGCACGAAAACGCAAGGCTAGGCAATGCACGACAATGCAAGGAAAGCTTAAAGCAAAGGAAGGCAAGGTCAGGCGAGATAAGGCAAAGGCACGACAACGCAAGGCTAGGCAATTCAGGGAAGGCAAGCAAAGAGTAACGGAAGGTAAGCAAGGCAAGGAAAAGCAAGGAAAGGCAAGGGTAACCACGACACCGAACGCTAGGCAATGAACGGGAAGGCAAGGAAAGGGTAACGCATGGGAAAGCACGGTCAGGCGAGGCAAGGGTAAGGCACGACAACGCAAGGCTAGGCAATGCACGGAAGGCAAGCAAAGAGTAACGGAAGGTAAGGAAGGCAAGGGAAAGCAAGGAACGGCAAGTGTAACGGAAGGAACGGCACGGCAAGGGGAAACAAGGCTAAGGCACGACAACGCACGCTAGGCAATGCACGGCAAGGCAAGGAAAGGGTAACGCATGGGAAAGCACGGTCAGGCGAGGCAAGGCTATGGCATGATAACGCAAGGCTAGGCAATGCACGGAAAGCAAGCAAAGAGTAACGGAACGCAAGGAAGGCAAGGGAAAGCAATGGAAGGCAAGGGTAACGGAAGGAACGGCACGGCAAGGGGTAAGAAGGCTAAGGCACGACAACGCAGGGCTAGGCAATGCACGGCAAGGCAAGGAAAGGGTAACGCAGGGGAAGGCACGGTCAGGTGAGGCAAGGATAAGGCACGACAATGCAAGGCTAGGCAATGCACGGCAAGGCAAGGAAAGAGTAAGGGAACGCAAGGAAGGCAAGGGAAAGCAAGGGAAGGCAAGTGTAACGGAAGGAACGGCACGGCAAGGGGAAACAAGGCTAAGGCACGACAACGCACGCTAGGCAATGCACGGCAAGGCAAGGAAAGGGTAACGCATGGGAAAAAACGGTCAGGCGAGGCAAGCCTAAGGCATGACAACGCAAGGCTAGGCAATGCACGGAAAGCAAGCAAAGAGTAACGGAACGCAAGGAAGGCAAGGGAAAGCAAGGGAAGGCAAGGGTAACGGAAGGAACGGCACGGCAAGGGGTAACAAGGTTAAGGCACGACAACGCAGGGCTAGGCAATGCACGGCAAGGCAAGGAAAGAGTAAAGGAAGGAACGGAAGGCAAGGCAAAGCCAGGCAAGGCAAGTGTAACAAAAGGCACGCAACGGCAAGGGGAAACAAGGCTAAGGCACGGCAACACACGGCTAGGAAATGCACGGCAAGGCAAGGAAAGGGTAACGCAAGGCAAGGCACGGTGAGGCTAGGCAAGGCTAATGCACGACAACGCAAGGCTAGGCAATGCACGACAATGCAAGTAAAGCTTAAAGCAAAGGAAGGCACGGTCAGAAGAGATAAGGCTAAGGCACGACAACGCAAGGCTAGGCAATGCAGGGAAGGCAAGCAAAGAGTAACGGAAGGTAAGGAAGGCAAAGGAAAGCAAGGGAAGGCAAGGGTAATGGAAGGAACGGCACGGCAAGGGGAAACAAGGCTAAGGCACGGCAACGTAGGCTAGGCAATGCACGGCAAGGCAAGGAAAGGGTAACGCATGGGAAAGCACGTTCAGGCGAGGCAAGGCTAAGGCACGACAACGCAAGGCTAGGCAATGCACGGAAGGCTAGCAAAGAGTAACGGAAGGTAAGGAAGGCAAGGGAAAGCAAAGAAAGGCAAGTGTAACGGAAGGAACGGAACGGCAAGGGGAAACAAGGCTAAGGCACGACAACGCACGGCTAGGCAATGCACGGCAAGGCAAGCAAAGGGTAACGCATGGGAAAGCACGGTCAGGCGATGCAAGGCTAAGGCATGACAACGCAAGGCTTGGCAATGCACGGAAATCAAGCAAAGAGTAAGGGAACGCAAGGAAGGCAAGGGAAAGCAAGGGAAGGCAAGGGTAACGGAAGGAACGGCACGGCAAGGGGTATCAAGGCTAAGGCACGGCAACGCAGGGCTAGGCAATGCACGGCAAGGCAAGGAAAGAGTAACGGAAGGAAAGGAAGGCAAGTCAAAGCCAGGAAAGGCAAGTGTAACAAAAGGCACGCCACGGCAAGGGGAAACAAGGCTAAGGCACGACAACGCACGGCTAGGCAATGCACGGCAAGGCAAGGAAAGGGTAACGCAAGGCAAGGCACGGTGAGGCTAGGCAAGGCTAATGCACGACAACGCAAGGCTAGGCAATGCACGACAATGCAAGGAAAGCTTAAAGCAAAGGAAGGCACGGTCAGGCGAGATAAGGCTAAGGCACGACAACGCAAGGCTAGGCAATGCAGGGAAGGGAAGCAAAGAGTAACGGAAGGTAAGCAAGGCAATGAAAAGCAAGGAAAGGCAAGGGTAACGGAAGGAACTGCACGGCAAGGGGAACAAGGCTAAGGCACGGCAACGCAGGCTGGGCAATGCACGGCAAGGCAAGGAAAGGGTAACGCATGGGAAAGCACGTTCAAGCGAGGCAAGGCTAAGGCACGAAAACGCAAGGCTAGGCAATGCACGGAAGGCAAGCAAAGAGTAACGGAAGGTAAGGAAGGCAAGGGAAAGCAAAGAAAGGCAAGTGTAACGGAAGGAAATGCACGGCAAGGGGAAACAAGGCTAAGGCACGACAACGCACGGCTAGGCAATGCACGGCAAGGCAAGCAAAGGGTAACGCAAGGCAATGCACGGTGAGTCTAGACAAGGCTAATGCACGAAAACGCAAGGCTAGGCAATGCACGACAATGCAAGGAAAGCTTAAAGCAAAGGAAGGCAAGGTCAGGCGAGATAAGGCAAAGGCACGACAACGCAAGGCTAGGCAATTCAGGGAAGGCAAGCAAAGAGTAACGGAAGGTAAGCAAGGCAAGGAAAAGCAAGGAAAGGCAAGGGTAACGGAAGGAACGGCACGGCAAGGGGGAACATGTCTCAGGCACGACACCGAACGCTAGGCAATGAACGGCAAGGCAAGGAAAGGGTAACGCATGGGAAAGCACGGTCAGGCGAGGCAAGGGTAAGGCACGACAACGCAAGGCTAGGCAATGCACGGAAGGCAAGCAAAGAGTAACGGAAGGTAAGGTAGGCAAGGGAAAGCAAGGAAAGGCAAGTGTAACGGAAGGAACGGCACGGCAAGGGGAAACAAGGCTAAGGCACGACAACGCACGCTAGGCAATGCACGGCAAGGCAAGGAAAGGGTAACGCATGGGAAAGCACGGTCAGGCGAGGCAAGGCTAAGGCATGACAACGCAAGGCTAGGCAATGCACGGAAAGCAAGCAAAGAGTAACGGAACGCAAGGAATGCAAGGGAAAGCAAGGGAAGGCAAGGGTAACGGAAGGAACGGCACGGCAAGGGGTAACAAGGCTAAGGCACGACAACGCAGGGCTAGGCAATGCACGGCAAGGCAAGGAAAGGGTAACGCAGGGGAAGGCACGGTCAGGTGAGGCAAGGATAAGGCACGACAATGCAAGGCTAGGCAATGCACGGCAAGGCAAGGAAAGAGTAAGGGAACGCAAGGAAGGCAAGGGAAAGCAAGGGAAGGCAAGTGTAACGGAAGGAACGGCACGGCAAGGGGTATCAAGGCTAAGGCACGGCAACGCAGGGGTAGGCAATGCACGGCAAGGCAAGGAAAGAGTAACGGAAGGAAAGGAAGGCAAGGCAAAGAAAGGCAAGGCAAGTGTAACGGAAGGCACGGCACGGCAAGGGGAAACAAGGCTAAGGCACGACAACGCACGGCTAGGCAATGCACGGCAAGGCAAGGAAAGGGTAACGCAAGGCAAGGCACGGTCAGGCTAGGCAAGGCTAAGGCACGACAACGCAAGGCTAGGCAATGCACGACAATGCAAGGAAAGCTTAAAGCAAAGGAAGGCACGGTCAGGCGAGATAAGGCTAAGGCACGACAACGCAAGGCTAGGCAATGCAGGGAAGGGAAGCAAAGAGTAACGGAAGGTAAGCAAGGCAAGGAAAAGCAAGGAAAGTCAAGGGTAACGGAAGGAACTGCAGGGCAAGGGGAAACAAGGCTAAGGCACGGCAACGCAGGCTGGGCAATGCACGGCAAGTCAAGGAAAGGGTAACGCATGGGAAAGCACGGTCACGCGAGGCAAGGCTAAGGCATGACAACGCAAGGCTAGGCAATGCACGGAAAGCAAACAAAGAGTAACGGAACGCAAGGAAGGCAAGGGAAAGCAAAGAAAGGCAAGTGTAACGGAAGGAACGGCACGGCAAGGGGAAACAAGGCTAAGGCACGACAACGCACGGCTAGGCAATGCACGGCAAGGCAAGGAAAGGGTAACGCAAGGCAAGGCACGGTGAGGCTAGGCAAGGCTAATGCACGACAACGCAAGGCTAGGCAATGCACGACAATGCAAGGAAAGCTTAAAGCAAAGGAAGGCACGGTCAGGCGAGATAAGGCTAAGGCTCGACAACGCAAGGCTAGGCAATCCACGGAAGGCAAGCAAAGAGTAACGGAACGCAAGGAAGGCAAGGGAAAGCAAGGGAAGGCAAGGGTAACGGAAGGAACGGCACGGCAAGGGGAAACAAGGCTAAGGCACGACAACGCAGGGCTAGGCAATGCACGGCAAGTGAAGGAAAGAGTAATGGAAGGAAAGGAAGGCAAGGCAAAGCCAGGAAAGGCAAGTGTAACAAAAGGCACGCAACGGCAAGGGGAAACAAGGCTAAGGCACGACAACACACGGCTAGGAAATGCATGGCAAGGCAAGGAAAGGGTAACGCAAGGCAAGGCACGGTGAGGCTAGGCAAGGCTAATGCACGACAACGCAAGGCTAGGCAATGCACGACAATGCAAGGAAAGCTTAAAGCAAAGGAAGGCACGGTCAGGCGAGATAAGCCTAAGGCACGACAACGCAAGGCTAGGCAATGCAGGGAAGGCAAGCAAAGTGTAACGGAAGGTAAGCAAGGCAAGGAAAACAAGGAAAGGCAAGGGTAACGGAAGGAACTGCACGGCAGGGGAAACAAGGCTAAGGCACGGCAACGCAGGCTGGGCAATGCACGGCAAGGGAAGGAAAGGGTAACGCATGGGAAAGCACGTTCAGGCGAGGCAAGGCTAAGGCACGACAACGCAAGGCTAGGCAATGCACGGAAGGCAAGCAAAGAGTAACGGAAAGTAAGGAAGGCAAGGGAAAGCAAAGAAAGCCAAGTGTAACGGAAGGAACTGCACGGCAAGGGGAAACAAGGCTAAGGCACGACAACGCACGGCTAGGCAATGCACGGCAAGGCAAGCAAAGGGTAACGTAAGGCAAGGCACGGTGAGGCTAGGCAAGGCTAATGCACGGAAACGCAAGGCTAGGCAATGCACGACAATGCAAGGAAAGCTTAAAGCAAAGGAAGGCAAGGTCAGGCTAGATAAGGCTAAGGCACGACAACGCAAGGCTAGGAAATTCAGGGAAGGCAAGCAAAGAGTAACGGAAGGTAAGGAAGGCAAGGAAAAGCAAGGAAAGGCAAGGGTAACGGAAGGAACGTCACGGCAAGGGGGAACAAGTCTAAGGCACGACACCGAACGCTAGGCAATGAACGGCAAGGCAAGGAAAGGGTAACGCATGGGACAGCACGGTCAGGCGAGGCAAGGCTAAGGCACGACAACGCAAGGCTAGGCAATGCACGGAAGGCAAGCAAAGAGTAACGGAACGCAAGGAAGGCAAGGGAAAGCAAGGGAAGGCAAGGGTAACGGAAGGAACGGCACGGCAAGGGGTAACAAGGCTAAGGCACGACAACGCAGGGCTAGGCAATGCACGGCAAGGCAAGGAAAGGGTAACGCAGGGGAAGGCACGGTCAGGTGAGGCAAGGATAAGGCACGACAATGCAAGGCTAGGCAATGCACGGCAAGGCAAGGAAAGAGTAACGGAAGGAAAGGAAGGCAAGGCAAAGCCAGGCAAGGCAAGTGTAACAAAAGGCACGCAACGGCAAGGGGAAACAAGGCTAAGGCACGACAACACACGGCTAGGAAATGCACGGCAAGGCAAGTAAAGGGTAACGCAAGGCAAGGCACGGTGAGGCTAGGCAAGGCTAATGCACGACAACGCAAGGCTAGGCAATGCACGACAATGCAAGTAAAGCTTAAAGCAAAGGAAGGCACGGTTAGAAGAGATAAGGCTAAGGCACGACAACGCAAGGCTAGGCAATGCACGGAAGGCAAGAAAAGAGTAACGGAAGGTAAGGAAGGCAAAGGAAAGCAAGGAAAGGCAATGGTAACGGAAGGAACGGCACGGCAAGGGGAAACAAGTCTAAGGCACGACAACGCAGGCTAGGCAATGCACGGCAAGGGAAGGAAAGGGTAACGCATGGGAAAGAACGGTCAGGGGAGGCAAGGCTAAGGCATGACAACGCAAGGCATGGCAATGCACGGAAGGCAAGCAAAGAGTAACGGAAGGTAAGGAAGGCAAGGGAAAGCAAAGAAAGGCAAGTGTAACGGAAGGAACGGCACGGCAAGGGGAAACAAGGCTAAGGCACGACAACGCACGCTAGGCAATGCACGGCAAGGCAAGGAAAGGGTAACGCATGGGAAAGCACGGTCAGGCGAGGACAACGCAAGGCTAGGCAATGCACGACAATGCAAGGAAAGCTTAAAGCAAAGGAAGGCACGGTCAGGCGAGATAAGGCTAAGGCACGACAACGCAAGGCTAGGCAATGCACGGAAGGCAAGCAAAGAGTAACGGAAGGTAAGGAAGGCAAGGGAAAGCAAGGAAAGGCAATGGTAACGGAAGGAACGGCACGGCAAGGGGAAACAAGGCTAAGGCACTACAACACACGCTAGGCAATGCACGGCAAGGCACGTAAAGGGTAACGCTTGGGAAAGCACGGTCAGGGGAGGCAAGGCTAAGGCATGACAACGCAAGGCTAGGCCATGCACGGAAAGCAAGCAAAGAGTAACGGAACGCAAGGAAGGCAAGGGAAAGCAAGGGAAGGCAAGGGTAACGGAAGGAACGGCACGGCAAGGGGTAACAAGGCTAAGGCACGACAACGCAGGGCTAGGCAATGCACGGCAAGGCAAGGAAAGGGTAACGCAGGGGAAGGCACGGTCAGGTGAGGCAAGGATAAGGCACGACAATGCAAGGCTAGGCAATGCACGGCAAGGCAAGGAAAGAGTAACGGAAGGAAAGGAAGGCAAGGCAAAGCCAGGCAAGGCAAGTGTAACAAAAGGCACGCCACGGCAAGGGGAATCAAGGCTATGGCACGACAACGCACGGCTAGGCAATGCACGGCAAGGGAAGGAAAGGGTAACGCAAGGCAAGGCACGGTGAGGCTAGGCAAGGCTAATGCACGACAACGCAAGGCTAGGCAATGCACGACAATGCAAGGAAAGCTTAAAGCAAAGGAAGGAACGATTAGGCGAGATAAGGCTAAGGCACGACAAAGCAAGGCTAGGCAATGCACGGAAGGCAAGCAAAGAGTACCGGAAGGTAAGGAAGGCAAGGGAAAGCAAGGAAAGGCAAGTGTAACGGAAGGAACGGCACGGCAAGGGGAAACAAGGCTAAGGCATGACAACGCACGCTAGGCAATGCACAGCAAGGCAAGGAAAGGGTAACGCATGGGAAAAAACGGTCAGGCGAGGCAAGCCTAAGGCATGACAACGCAAAGTTAGGCAATGCACGGAAAGCAAGCATAGAGTAACGGAACGCATGGAAGGCAAGGGAAAGCAAGGGAAGGCAAGGGTAACGGAAGGAACGGCACGGCAAGGAGTAACAAGGCTAAGGCACGACAACGCAGGGCTAGGCAATGCACGGCAATGCAAGGAAAGAGTAACGGAAGGAACGGAAGGCAAGGCAAAGCCAGGCAAGGCAAGTGTAACAAAAGGCACGCAACGGCAAGGGGAAACAAGGCTAAGGCACGGCAACACACGGCTAGGAAATGCACGGCAAGGCAAGGAAAGGGTAACGCAAGGCAAGGCACGGTGAGGCTAGGCAAGGCTAATGCACGACAACGCAAGGCTAGGCAATGCACGACAATGCAAGTAAAGCTTAAAGCAAAGGAAGGCACGGTCAGAAGAGATAAGGCTAAGGCACAACAACGCAAGGCTAGGCAATGCAGGGAAGGCAAGCAAAGAGTAACGGAAGGTAAGGAAGGCAAGGGAAAGCAAGGAAAGGCAATGGTAACGGAAGGAACGGCACGGCAAAGGGAAACAAGGCTAAGGCACGACAACGCACGCTAGGCAATGCACGGCAAGGCAAGGAAAGGGTAACGCATGGGAAAGCACGGTCAGGCGAGGCAAGGCTAAGGAAAGCCAACGCAAGGCTAGGCAATGCACGGTAATCAAGCAAGGAGTAACGGAATGCAAGGAAGGAAAGGGAAAGCAAGGGAAGGCAAGGGTAACGGAAGGAACGGCACGGCAAGGGGTAACAAGGCTATGGCACGACAACACACCGCTAGGAAATGCACGGCAAGGCAAGGAAAGGGTAACGCAAGGCAAGGCACGGTGAGGCTAGGCAAGGTTAATGCACGACAACCCAAGGCTAGGCAATGCACGACAATGCAAGGAAAGCTTAAAGCAAAGGAAGGCACGGTCAGGCGAGATAAGGCTAAGGCACGACAACGCAAGGCTAGGCAATGCACGGAAGACAAGCAAAGAGTAACGGAAGGTAAGGAAGTCAAGGGAAAGGAAGGAAAGGCAATGGTAACGGAAGGAACGGCACGGCAAGGGGAAACAAGGCTAAGGCACGACAACGCACGCTAGGCAATGCACGGCAAGGCAAGGAAAGGGTAACGCATGGGAAAGCACGGTCAGGCGAGGCAAGGCTAAGGCATGACAACGCAAGGCTAGGCAATGCACGGAAAGCAAGCAAAGAGTCACGGAACGCAAGGAAGGCAAGGGAAAGCAAGGGAAGGCAAGGGTAATGGAAGGAACGGCACGGCAAGGGGAAACAAGGCTAAGGCACGGCAACGTAGGCTAGGCAATGCACGGCAAGGCAAGGAAAGGGTAACGCATGGGAAAGCACGTTCAGGCGAGGCAAGGCTAAGGCACGACAACGCAAGGCTAGGCAATGCACGGAAGGCTAGCAAAGAGTAACGGAAGGTAAGGAAGGCAAGGGAAAGCAAAGAAAGGCAAGTGTAACGGAAGGAACGGAACGGCAAGGGGAAACAATGCTAAGGCACGACAACGCAAGGCTAGGCAATGCACGGAAGGCAAGCAAAGAGTAACGGAACGCAAGGAAGGCAAGGGAAAGCAAGGGAAGGCAAGGGTAACGGAAGTAACGGCACGGCAAGGGGTAACAAGGCTAAGGCACGACAACGCAGGGCTAGGCAATGCACGGCAAGGCAAAGAAAGGGTAACGCAGGGGAAGGCACGGTCAGGTGAGGCAAGGATAAGGCACGACAATGCAAGGCTAGGCAATGCACGGCAAGGCAAGGAAAGAGTAACGGAAGGAAAGGAAGGCAAGGCAAAGCCAGGCAAGGCAAGTGTAACAAAAGGCACGCAACGGCAAGGGGAATCAAGGCTAAGGCACGACAACACACGGCTAGGAAATGCACGGCAAGGCAAGTAAAGGGTAACGCAAGGCAAGGCACGGTGAGGCTAGACAAGGCTAATGCACGACAACGCAAGGCTAGGCAATGCACGACAATGCAAGTAAAGCTTAAAGCAAAGGAAGGCACGGTTAGAAGAGATAAGGCTAAGGCACGGCAACGCAGGCTGGGCAATGCACGGCAAGGCAAGGAAAGGGTAACGCATGGGAAAGCACGTTCAGGCGAGGCAAGGCTAAGGCACGACAACGCAAGGCTAGGCAATGCACGGAAGGCAAGCAAAGAGTAACGGAAGGTAAGGAAGGCAAGGGAAAGCAAGGAAAGGCAAGTGTAACAAAAGGCACGCCACGGCAAGGGGAATCAAGGCTACGGCACGACAACGCACGGCTAGGCAATGCACGGCAAGGGAAGGAAAGGGTAACGCAAGGCAAGGCACGGTGAGGCTAGGCAAGGCTAATGCACGACAACGCAAGGCTAGGCAATGCACGACAATGCAAGGAAAGCTTAAAGCAAAGGAAGGCACGGTGAGGCGAGATAAGGCTAAGGCACGACAAAGCAAGGCTAGGCAATGCACGGAAGGCAAGCAAAGAGTACCGGAAGGTAAGGAAGGCAAGGGAAAGCAAGGAAAGGCAAGTGTAACGGAAGGAACGGCACGGCAAGGGGAAACAAGGCTAAGGCACGACAACGCACGCTAGGCAATGCACGGCAAGGCAAGGAAAGGGTAACGCATGGGAAAAAACGGTCAGGCGAGGCAAGCCTAAGGCATGACAACGCAAGGCTAGGCAATGCACGGAAAGCAAGCAAAGAGTAACGGAACGCAAGGAAGGCAAGGGAAAGCAAGGGAAGGCAAGGGTAACGGAAGGAACGGCACGGCAAGGGGTAACAAGGTTAAGGCACGACAACGCAGGGCTAGGCAATGCACGGCAAGGCAAGGAAAGAGTAAAGGAAGGAACGGAAGGCAAGGCAAAGCCAGGCAAGGCAAGTGTAACAAAAGGCACGCAACGGCAAGGGGAAACAAGGCTAAGGCACGGCAACACACGGCTAGGAAATGCACGGCAAGGCAAGGAAAGGGTAACGCAAGGCAAGGCACGGTGAGGCTAGGCAAGGCTAATGCACGACAACGCAAGGCTAGGCAATGCACGACAATGCAAGTAAAGCTTAAAGCAAAGGAAGGCACAGTCAGAAGAGATAAGGCTAAGGCACGACAACGCAAGGCTAGGCAATGCAGGGAAGGCAAGCAAAGAGTAACGGAAGGTAAGGAAGGCAAAGGAAAGCAAGGGAAGGCAAGGGTAATGGAAGGAACGGAACGGCAAGGGGAAACAAGGCTAAGGCACGGCAACGTAGGCTAGGCAATGCACGGCAAGGCAAGGAAAGGGTAACGCATGGGAAAGCACGTTCAGGCGAGGCAAGGCTAAGGCACGACAACGCAAGGCTAGGCAATGCACGGAAGGCTAGCAAAGAGTAACGGAAGGTAAGGAAGGCAAGGGAAAGCAAAGAAAGGCAAGTGTAACGGAAGGAACGGAACGGCAAGGGGAAACAAGGCTAAGGCACGACAACGCAAGTCTAGGCAAGGCACAGAAGGCAAGCAAAGGGTAACGCATGGGAAAGCACGGTCAGGCGATGCAAGGCTAAGGCATGACAACGCAAGGCTTGGCAATGCACGGAAATCAAGCAAAGAGTAAGGGAACGCAAGGAAGGCAAGGGAAAGCAAGGGAAGGCAAGGGTAACGGAAGGAACGGCACGGCAAGGGGTATCAAGGCTAAGGCACGGCAACGCAGGGCTAGGCAATGCACGGCAAGGCAAGGAAAGAGTAACGGAAGGAAAGGAAGGCAAGTCAAAGCCAGGAAAGGCAAGTGTAACAAAAAGCACGCCACGGCAAGGGGAAACAAGGCTAAGGCACGACAACGCACGGCTAGGCAATGCACGGCAAGGCAAGGAAAGGGTAACGCAAGGCAAGGCACGGTGAGGCTAGGCAAGGCTAATGCACGACAACGCAAGGCTAGGCAATGCACGACAATGCAAGGAAAGCTTAAAGCAAAGGAAGGCACGGTCAGGCGAGATAAGGCTAAGGCACGACAACGCAAGGCTAGGCAATGCACGGCAATGCAAGGAAAGGGTAACGGAAGGCAAGGCAAGGCAAGGCAAAGCAAGAAAAGGCAAGGGTAACGGAAGGAACTGCACGGCAAGGGGAAACAAGGCTAAGGCACGGCAACGCAGGCTGGGCAATGCACGGCAAGGCAAGGAAAGGGTAACGCATGGGAAAGCACGTTCAAGCGAGGCAAGGCTAAGGCACGAAAACGCAAGGCTAGGCAATGCACGGAAGGCAAGCAAAGAGTAACGGAAGGTAAGGAAGGCAAGGGAAAGCAAAGAAAGGCAAGTGTAACGGAAGGAAGTGCACGGCAAGGGGAAACAAGGCTAAGGCACGACAACGCACGGCTAGGCAATGCACGGCAAGGCAAGCAAAGGGTAACGCAAGGCAATGCACGGTGAGTCTAGACAAGGCTAATGCACGAAAACGCAAGGCTAGGCAATGCACGACAATGCAAGGAAAGCTGAAAGCAAAGGAAGGCAAGGTCAGGCGAGATAAGGCAAAGGCACGACAACGCAAGGCTAGGCAATTCAGGGAAGGCAAGCAAAGAGTAACGGAAGGTAAGCAAGGCAAGGAAAAGCAAGGAAAGGCAAGGGTAACGGAAGGAACGGCACGGCAAGGGGGAACATGTCTCAGGCACGACACCGAACGCTAGGCAATGAACGGGAAGGCAAGGAAAGGGTAACGCATGGGAAAGCACGGTCAGGCGAGGCAAGGCTAAGGCACGACAACGCAAGTCTAGGCAATGCACGGAAGGAAAGCAAAGAGTAACGGAAGGTAAGGAAGGCAAGGGAAAGCAAGGAAAGGCAAGTGTAACGGAAGGAACGGCACGGCAAGGGGAAACAAGGCTAAGGCACGACAACGCACGCTAGGCAATGCACGGCAAGGCAAGGAAAGGGTAACGCATGGGAAAGCACGGTCAGGCGAGGCAAGGATAAGGCACGACAATGCAAGGCTAGGCAATGCACGGCAAGGCAAGGAAAGAGTAAGGGAACGCAAGGAAGGCAAGGGAAAGCAAGGGAAGGCAAGGGTAACGGAAGGAACGGCACGGCAAGGGGTATCAAGGCTAAGGCACGGCAACGCAGGGGTAGGCAATGCACGGCAAGGCAAGGAAAGAGTAACGGAAGGAAATGAAGGCAAGTCAAAGCCAGGAAAGGCAAGTGTAACAAAAGGCACGCCACGGCAAGGGGAAACAAGGCTAAGGCACGACAACGCACGGCTAGTCAATGCACGGCAAGGCAAGGAAAGGGTAACGCAAGGCAAGGCACGGTGAGGCTAGGCAAGGCTAATGCACGACAACGCAAGGCTAGGCAATGCACGACAATGCAAGGAAAGCTTAAAGCAAAGGAAGGCACGGTCAGGCGAGATAAGGCTAAGGCACGACAACGCAAGGCTAGGCAATGCAGGGAAGGGAAGCAAAGAGTAACGGAAGGTAAGCAAGGCAAGGAAAAGCAAGGAAAGTCAAGGGTAACGGAAGGAACTGCAGGGCAAGGGGAAACAAGGCTAAGGCACGGCAACGCAGGCTGGGCAATGCACGGCAAGTCAAGGAAAGGGTAACGCATGGGAAAGCACGGTCACGCGAGGCAAGGCTAAGGCATGACAACGCAAGGCTAGGCAATGCACGGAAAGCAAACAAAGAGTAACGGAACGCAAGGAAGGCAAGGGAAAGCAAAGAAAGGCAAGTGTAACGGAAGGAACGGCACGGCAAGGGGAAACAAGGCTAAGGCACGACAACGCACGGCTAGGCAATGCACGGCAAGGCAAGGAAAGGGTAACGCAAGGCAAGGCACGGTGAGGCTAGGCAAGGCTAATGCACGACAACGCAAGGCTAGGCAATGCACGACAATGCAAGGAAAGCTTAAAGCAAAGGAAGGCACGGTCAGGCGAGATAAGGCTAAGGCTCGACAACGCAAGGCTAGGCAATCCACGGAAGGCAAGCAAAGAGTAACGGAACGCAAGGAAGGCAAGGGAAAGCAAGGGAAGGCAAGGGTAACGGAAGGAACGGCACGGCAAGGGGTAACAAGGCTAAGGCACGACAACGCAGGGCTAGGCAATGCACGGCAAGGGAAGGAAAGAGTAATGGAAGGAAAGGAAGGCAAGGCAAAGCCAGGAAAGGCAAGTGTAACAAAAGGCACGCAACGGGAAGGGGAAACAAGGCTAAGGCACGACAACACACGGCTAGGAAATGCATGGCAAGGCAAGGAAAGGGTAACGCAAGGCAAGGCACGGTGAGGCTAGGCAAGGCTAATGCACGACAACGCAAGGCTAGGCAATGCACGACAATGCAAGGAAAGCTTAAAGCAAAGGAAGGCACGGTCAGGCGAGATAAGCCTAAGGCACGACAACGCAAGGCTAGGCAATGCAGGGAAGGCAAGCAAAGTGTAACGGAAGGTAAGCAAGGCAAGGAAAACAAGGAAAGGCAAGGGTAACGGAAGGAACTGCACGGCAAGGGGAAACAAGGCTAAGGCACGGCAACGCAGGCTGGGCAATGCACGGCAAGGGAAGGAAAGGGTAACGCATGGGAAAGCACGTTCAGGCGAGGCAAGGCTAAGGCACGACAACGCAAGGCTAGGCAATGCACGGAAGGCAAGCAAAGAGTAACGGAAAGTAAGGAAGGCAAGGGAAAGCAAAGAAAGGCAAGTGTAACGGAAGGAACTGCACGGCAAGGGGAAACAAGGCTAAGGCACGACAACGCACGGCTAGGCAATGCACGGCAAGGCAAGCAAAGGGTAACGTAAGGCAAGGCACGGTGAGGCTAGGCAAGGCTAATGCACGGAAACGCAAGGCTAGGCAATGCACGACAATGCAAGGAAAGCTTAAAGCAAAGGAAGGCAAGGTCAGGCTAGATAAGGCAAAGGCACGACAACGCAAGGCTAGGCAATTCAGGGAAGGCAAGCAAAGAGTAACGGAAGGTAAGGAAGGCAAGGAAAAGCAAGGAAAGGCAAGGGTAACGGAAGGAACGTCACGGCAAGGGGGAACAAGTCTAAGGCACGACACCGAACGCTAGGCAATGAACGGCAAGGCAAGGAAAGGGTAACGCATGGGACAGCACGGTCAGGCGAGGCAAGGCTAAGGCACGACAACGCAAGGCTAGGCAATGCACGGAAGGCAAGCAAAGAGTAACGGAACGCAAGGAAGGCAAGGGAAAGCAAGGGAAGGCAAGGGTAACGGAAGGAACGGCACGGCAAGGGGTAACAAGGCTAAGGCACGACAACGCAGGGCTAGGCAATGCACGGCAAGGCAAGGAAAGGGTAACGCAGGGGAAGGCACGGTCAGGTGAGGCAAGGATAAGGCACGACAATGCAAGGCTAGGCAATGCACGGCAAGGCAAGGAAAGAGTAACGGAAGGAAAGGAAGGCAAGGCAAAGCCAGGCAAGGCAAGTGTAACAAAAGGCACGCAACGGCAAGGGGAAACAAGGCTAAGGCACGACAACACACGGCTAGGAAATGCACGGCAAGGCAAGTAAAGGGTAACGCAAGGCAAGGCACGGTGAGGCTAGGCAAGGCTAATGCACGACAACGCAAGGCTAGGCAATGCACGACAATGCAAGTAAAGCTTAAAGCAAAGGAAGGCACGGTTAGAAGAGATAAGGCTAAGGCACGACAACGCAAGGCTAGGCAATGCAGGGAAGGCAAGGAAAGAGTAACGGAAGGTAAGGAAGGCAAAGGAAAGCAAGGAAAGGCAATGGTAAGGGAAGGAACGGCACGGCAAGGGGAAACAAGTCTAAGGCACGACAACGCACGCTAGGCAATGCACGGCAAGGGAAGGAAAGGGTAACGCATGGGAAAGAACGGTCAGGGGAGGCAAGGCTAAGGCACGACAACGCAAGGCATGGCAATGCACGGAAGGCAAGCAAAGAGTAACGGAAGGTAAGGAAGGCAAGGGAAAGCAAAGAAAGGCAAGTGTAACGGAAGGAACGGCACGGCAAGGGGAAACAAGGCTAAGGCACGACAACGCACGCTAGGCAATGCACAGCAAGGCAAGGAAAGGGTAACGCATGGGAAAGCACGGTCAGGCGAGGCAAGGTTAATGCACGACAACGCAAGGCTAGGCAATGCACGACAATGCAAGGAAAGCTTAAAGCAAAGGAAGGCACGGTCAGGCGAGATAAGGCTAAGGCTCGACAACGCAAGGCTAGGCAATCCACGGAAGGCAAGCAAAGAGTAACGGAACGCAAGGAAGGCAAGGGAAAGCAAGGGAAGGCAAGGGTAACGGAAGGAACGGCACGGCAAGGGGTAACAAGGCTAAGGCACGACAACGCAGGGCTAGGCAATGCACGGCAAGGGAAGGAAAGAGTAATGGAAGGAAAGGAAGGCAAGGCAAAGCCAGGCAAGGCAAGTGTAACAAAAGGCACGCCACGGCAAGGGGAATCAAGGCTAAGGCACGACAACGCACGCTAGGCAATGCACGGCAAGGCAAGGAAAGGGTAACGCTTGGGAAAGCACGGTCAGGGGAGGCAAGGCTAAGGCATGACAACGCAAGGGTAGGCAATGCACGGAAAGCAAGCAAAGAGTAACGGAACGCAAGGAAGGCAAGGGAAAGCAAGGGAAGGCAAGGGTAACGGAAGGAACGGCACGGCAAGGGGTAAGAAGGCTAAGGCACGACAACGCAGGGCTAGGCAATGCACGGCAAGGCAAGGAAAGGGTAACGCAGGGGAAGGCACGGTCAGGTGAGGCAAGGATAAGGCACGACAATGCAAGGCTAGGCAATGCACGGCAAGGCAAGGAAAGAGTAACGGAAGGAAAGGAAGGCAAGGCAAAGCCAGGCAAGGCAAGTGTAACAAAAGGCACGCCACGGCAAGGGGAATCAAGGCTATGGCACGACAACGCACGGCTAGGCAATGCACGGCAAGGGAAGGAAAGGGTAACGCCAGGCAATGCACGGTGAGGCTAGGCAAGGCTAATGCACGACAACGCAAGGCTAGGCAATGCACGACAATGCAAGGAAAGCTTAAAGCAAAGGAAGGCACGGTCAGGCGAGATAAGCCTAAGGCACGACAACGCAAGGCTAGGCAATGCAGGGAAGGCAAGCAAAGTGTAACGGAAGGTAAGCAAGGCAAGGAAAACAAGGAAAGGCAAGGGTAACGGAAGGAACTGCACGGCAAGGGGAAACAAGGCTAAGGCACGGCAACGCAGGCTGGGCAATGCACGGCAAGGGAAGGAAAGGGTAACGCATGGGAAAGCACGTTCAGGCGAGGCAAGGCTAAGGCACGACAACGCAAGGCTAGGCAATGCACGGAAGGCAAGCAAAGAGTAACGGAAAGTAAGGAAGGCAAGGGAAAGCAAAGAAAGGCAAGTGTAACGGAAGGAACTGCACGGCAAGGGGAAACAAGGCTAAGGCACGACAACGCACGGCTAGGCAATGCACGGCAAGGCAAGCAAAGGGTAACGTAAGGCAAGGCACGGTGAGGCTAGGCAAGGCTAATGCACGGAAACGCAAGGCTAGGCAATGCACGACAATGCAAGGAAAGCTTAAAGCAAAGGAAGGCAAGGTCAGGCTAGATAAGGCAAAGGCACGACAACGCAAGGCTAGGCAATTCAGGGAAGGCAAGCAAAGAGTAACGGAAGGTAAGGAAGGCAAGGAAAAGCAAGGAAAGGCAAGGGTAACGGAAGGAACGTCACGGCAAGGGGGAACAAGTCTAAGGCACGACACCGAACGCTAGGCAATGAACGGCAAGGCAAGGAAAGGGTAACGCATGGGACAGCACGGTCAGGCGAGGCAAGGCTAAGGCACGACAACGCAAGGCTAGGCAATGCACGGAAGGCAAGCAAAGAGTAACGGAACGCAAGGAAGGCAAGGGAAAGCAAGGGAAGGCAAGGGTAACGGAAGGAACGGCACGGCAAGGGGTAACAAGGCTAAGGCACGACAACGCAGGGCTAGGCAATGCACGGCAAGGCAAGGAAAGGGTAACGCAGGGGAAGGCACGGTCAGGTGAGGCAAGGATAAGGCACGACAATGCAAGGCTAGGCAATGCACGGCAAGGCAAGGAAAGAGTAACGGAAGGAAAGGAAGGCAAGGCAAAGCCAGGCAAGGCAAGTGTAACAAAAGGCACGCAACGGCAAGGGGAAACAAGGCTAAGGCACGACAACACACGGCTAGGAAATGCACGGCAAGGCAAGTAAAGGGTAACGCAAGGCAAGGCACGGTGAGGCTAGGCAAGGCTAATGCACGACAACGCAAGGCTAGGCAATGCACGACAATGCAAGGAAAGCTTAAAGCAAAGGAAGGCACGGTCAGGCGAGATAAGGCTAAGGCTCGACAACGCAAGGCTAGGCAATGCACGGAAGGCAAGCAAAGAGTAACGGAAGGCAAGGAAGGCAAGGGAAAGCAAGGGAAGGCAAGGGTAACGGAAGGAACGGCACGGCAAGGGGTAACAAGGCTAAGGCACGACAACGCAGGGCTAGGCAATGCACGGCAAGGGAAGGAAAGAGTAATGGAAGGAAAGGAAGGCAAGGCAAAGCCAGGAAAGGCAAGTGTAACAAAAGGCACGCAACGGGAAGGGGAAACAAGGCTAAGGCACGACAACACACGGCTAGGAAATGCATGGCAAGGCAAGGAAAGGGTAACGCAAGGCAAGGCACGGTGAGGCTAGGCAAGGTTAATGCACGACAACCCAAGGCTAGGCAATGCACGACAATGCAAGGAAAGCTTAAAGCAAAGGAAGGCACGGTCAGGCGAGATAAGGCTAAGGCACGACAACGCAAGGCTAGGCAATGCACGGAAGACAAGCAAAGAGTAACGGAAGGTAAGGAAGTCAAGGGAAAGGAAGGAAAGGCAATGGTAACGGAAGGAACGGCACGGCAAGGGGAAACAAGGCTAAGGCACGACAACGCACGCTAGGCAATGCACGGCAAGGCAAGGAAAGGGTAACGCATGGGAAAGCACGGTCAGGCGAGGCAAGGCTAAGGCATGACAACGCAAGGCTAGGCAATGCACGGAAAGCAAGCAAAGAGTCACGGAACGCAAGGAAGGCAAGGGAAAGCAAGGGAAGGCAAGGGTAATGGAAGGAACGGCACGGCAAGGGGAAACAAGGCTAAGGCACGGCAACGTAGGCTAGGCAATGCACGGCAAGGCAAGGAAAGGGTAACGCATGGGAAAGCACGTTCAGGCGAGGCAAGGCTAAGGCACGACAACGCAAGGCTAGGCAATGCACGGAAGGCTAGCAAAGAGTAACGGAAGGTAAGGAAGGCAAGGGAAAGCAAAGAAAGGCAAGTGTAACGGAAGGAACGGAACGGCAAGGGGAAACAATGCTAAGGCACGACAACGCAAGGCTAGGCAATGCACGGAAGGCAAGCAAAGAGTAACGGAACGCAAGGAAGGCAAGGGAAAGCAAGGGAAGGCAAGGGTAACGGAAGTAACGGCACGGCAAGGGGTAACAAGGCTAAGGCACGACAACGCAGGGCTAGGCAATGCACGGCAAGGCAAAGAAAGGGTAACGCAGGGGAAGGCACGGTCAGGTGAGGCAAGGATAAGGCACGACAATGCAAGGCTAGGCAATGCACGGCAAGGCAAGGAAAGAGTAACGGAAGGAAAGGAAGGCAAGGCAAAGCCAGGCAAGGCAAGTGTAACAAAAGGCACGCAACGGCAAGGGGAAACAAGGCTAAGGCACGACAACACACGGCTAGGAAATGCACGGCAAGGCAAGTAAAGGGTAACGCAAGGCAAGGCACGGTGAGGCTAGACAAGGCTAATGCACGACAACGCAAGGCTAGGCAATGCACGACAATGCAAGTAAAGCTTAAAGCAAAGGAAGGCACGGTTAGAAGAGATAAGGCTAAGGCACGGCAACGCAGGCTGGGCAATGCACGGCAAGGCAAGGAAAGGGTAACGCATGGGAAAGCACGTTCAGGCGAGGCAAGGCTAAGGCACGACAACGCAAGGCTAGGCAATGCACGGAAGGCAAGCAAAGAGTAACGGAAGGTAAAGGCAAGTGTAACAAAAGGCACGGCACGGCAAGGGGAAACAAGGCTAAGGCACGACAACGCACGGCTAGGCAATGCACGGAAAGGGAAGGAAAGGGTAACGCAAGGCAAGGCACGGTGAGGCTAGGCAAGGCTAATGCACGACAACGCAAGGCTAGGCAATGCACGACAATGCAAGGAAAGCTTAAAGCAAAGGAAGGCACGGTGAGGCGAGATAAGGCTAAGGCACGACAAAGCAAGGCTAGGCAATGCACGGAAGGCAAGCAAAGAGTACCGGAAGGTAAGGAAGGCAAGGGAAAGCAAGGAAAGGCAAGTGTAACGGAAGGAACGGCACGGCAAGGGGAAACAAGGCTAAGGCACGACAACGCACGCTAGGCAATGCACGGCAAGGCAAGGAAAGGGTAACGCATGGGAAAAAACGGTCAGGCGAGGCAAGCCTAAGGCATGACAACGCAAGGCTAGGCAATGCACGGAAAGCAAGCAAAGAGTAACGGAACGCAAGGAAGGCAAGGGAAAGCAAGGGAAGGCAAGGGTAACGGAAGGAACGGCACGGCAAGGGGTAACAAGGTTAAGGCACGACAACGCAGGGCTAGGCAATGCACGGCAAGGCAAGGAAAGAGTAAAGGAAGGAACGGAAGGCAAGGCAAAGCCAGGCAAGGCAAGTGTAACAAAAGGCACGCAACGGCAAGGGGAAACAAGGCTAAGGCACGGCAACACACGGCTAGGAAATGCACGGCAAGGCAAGGAAAGGGTAACGCAAGGCAAGGCACGGTGAGGCTAGGCAAGGCTAATGCACGACAACGCAAGGCTAGGCAATGCACGACAATGCAAGTAAAGCTTAAAGCAAAGGAAGGCACAGTCAGAAGAGATAAGGCTAAGGCACGACAACGCAAGGCTAGGCAATGCAGGGAAGGCAAGCAAAGAGTAACGGAAGGTAAGGAAGGCAAAGGAAAGCAAGGGAAGGCAAGGGTAATGGAAGGAACGGAACGGCAAGGGGAAACAAGGCTAAGGCACGGCAACGTAGGCTAGGCAATGCACGGCAAGGCAAGGAAAGGGTAACGCATGGGAAAGCACGTTCAGGCGAGGCAAGGCTAAGGCACGACAACGCAAGGCTAGGCAATGCACGGAAGGCTAGCAAAGAGTAACGGAAGGTAAGGAAGGCAAGGGAAAGCAAAGAAAGGCAAGTGTAACGGAAGGAACGGAACGGCAAGGGGAAACAAGGCTAAGGCACGACAACGCACGGCTAGGCAATGCACGGCAAGGCAAGCAAAGGGTAACGCATGGGAAAGCACGGTCAGGCGATGCAAGGCTAAGGCATGACAACGCAAGGCTTGGCAATGCACGGAAATCAAGCAAAGAGTAAGGGAACGCAAGGAAGGCAAGGGAAAGCAAGGGAAGGCAAGGGTAACGGAAGGAACGGCACGGCAAGGGGTATCAAGGCTAAGGCACGGCAACGCAGGGCTAGGCAATGCACGGCAAGGCAAGGAAAGAGTAACGGAAGGAAAGGAAGGCAAGTCAAAGCCAGGAAAGGCAAGTGTAACAAAAAGCACGCCACGGCAAGGGGAAACAAGGCTAAGGCACGACAACGCACGGCTAGGCAATGCACGGCAAGGCAAGGAAAGGGTAACGCAAGGCAAGGCACGGTGAGGCTAGGCAAGGCTAATGCACGACAACGCAAGGCTAGGCAATGCACGACAATGCAAGGAAAGCTTAAAGCAAAGGAAGGCACGGTCAGGCGAGATAAGGCTAAGGCACGACAACGCAAGGCTAGGCAATGCAGGGAAGGGAAGCAAAGAGTAACGGAAGGTAAGCAAGGCAAGGAAAAGCAAGAAAAGGCAAGGGTAACGGAAGGAACTGCACGGCAAGGGGAAACAAGGCTAAGGCACGGCAACGCAGGCTGGGCAATGCACGGCAAGGCAAGGAAAGGGTAACGCATGGGAAAGCACGTTCAAGCGAGGCAAGGCTAAGGCACGAAAACGCAAGGCTAGGCAATGCACGGAAGGCAAGCAAAGAGTAACGGAAGGTAAGGAAGGCAAGGGAAAGCAAAGAAAGGCAAGTGTAACGGAAGGAAGTGCACGGCAAGGGGAAACAAGGCTAAGGCACGACAACGCACGGCTAGGCAATGCACGGCAAGGCAAGCAAAGGGTAACGCAAGGCAATGCACGGTGAGTCTAGACAAGGCTAATGCACGAAAACGCAAGGCTAGGCAATGCACGACAATGCAAGGAAAGCTGAAAGCAAAGGAAGGCAAGGTCAGGCGAGATAAGGCAAAGGCACGACAACGCAAGGCTAGGCAATTCAGGGAAGGCAAGCAAAGAGTAACGGAAGGTAAGCAAGGCAAGGAAAAGCAAGGAAAGGCAAGGGTAACGGAAGGAACGGCACGGCAAGGGGGAACATGTCTCAGGCACGACACCGAACGCTAGGCAATGAACGGGAAGGCAAGGAAAGGGTAACGCATGGGAAAGCACGGTCAGGCGAGGCAAGGCTAAGGCACGACAACGCAAGTCTAGGCAATGCACGGAAGGAAAGCAAAGAGTAACGGAAGGTAAGGAAGGCAAGGGAAAGCAAGGAAAGGCAAGTGTAACGGAAGGAACGGCACGGCAAGGGGAAACAAGGCTAAGGCACGACAACGCACGCTAGGCAATGCACGGCAAGGCAAGGAAAGGGTAACGCATGGGAAAGCACGGTCAGGCGAGGCAAGGATAAGGCACGACAATGCAAGGCTAGGCAATGCACGGCAAGGCAAGGAAAGAGTAAGGGAACGCAAGGAAGGCAAGGGAAAGCAAGGGAAGGCAAGGGTAACGGAAGGAACGGCACGGCAAGGGGTATCAAGGCTAAGGCACGGCAACGCAGGGGTAGGCAATGCACGGCAAGGCAAGGAAAGAGTAACGGAAGGAAATGAAGGCAAGTCAAAGCCAGGAAAGGCAAGTGTAACAAAAGGCACGCCACGGCAAGGGGAAACAAGGCTAAGGCACGACAACGCACGGCTAGTCAATGCACGGCAAGGCAAGGAAAGGGTAACGCAAGGCAAGGCACGGTGAGGCTAGGCAAGGCTAATGCACGACAACGCAAGGCTAGGCAATGCACGACAATGCAAGGAAAGCTTAAAGCAAAGGAAGGCACGGTCAGGCGAGATAAGGCTAAGGCACGACAACGCAAGGCTAGGCAATGCAGGGAAGGGAAGCAAAGAGTAACGGAAGGTAAGCAAGGCAAGGAAAAGCAAGGAAAGTCAAGGGTAACGGAAGGAACTGCAGGGCAAGGGGAAACAAGGCTAAGGCACGGCAACGCAGGCTGGGCAATGCACGGCAAGTCAAGGAAAGGGTAACGCATGGGAAAGCACGGTCACGCGAGGCAAGGCTAAGGCATGACAACGCAAGGCTAGGCAATGCACGGAAAGCAAACAAAGAGTAACGGAACGCAAGGAAGGCAAGGGAAAGCAAAGAAAGGCAAGTGTAACGGAAGGAACGGCACGGCAAGGGGAAACAAGGCTAAGGCACGACAACGCACGGCTAGGCAATGCACGGCAAGGCAAGGAAAGGGTAACGCAAGGCAAGGCACGGTGAGGCTAGGCAAGGCTAATGCACGACAACGCAAGGCTAGGCAATGCACGACAATGCAAGGAAAGCTTAAAGCAAAGGAAGGCACGGTCAGGCGAGATAAGGCTAAGGCTCGACAACGCAAGGCTAGGCAATCCACGGAAGGCAAGCAAAGAGTAACGGAACGCAAGGAAGGCAAGGGAAAGCAAGGGAAGGCAAGGGTAACGGAAGGAACGGCACGGCAAGGGGTAACAAGGCTAAGGCACGACAACGCAGGGCTAGGCAATGCACGGCAAGGGAAGGAAAGAGTAATGGAAGGAAAGGAAGGCAAGGCAAAGCCAGGAAAGGCAAGTGTAACAAAAGGCACGCAACGGGAAGGGGAAGCAAGGCTAAGGCACGACAACACACGGCTAGGAAATGCATGGCAAGGCAAGGAAAGGGTAACGCAAGGCAAGGCACGGTGAGGCTAGGCAAGGCTAATGCACGACAACGCAAGGCTAGGCAATGCACGACAATGCAAGGAAAGCTTAAAGCAAAGGAAGGCACGGTCAGGCGAGATAAGCCTAAGGCACGACAACGCAAGGCTAGGCAATGCAGGGAAGGCAAGCAAAGTGTAACGGAAGGTAAGCAAGGCAAGGAAAACAAGGAAAGGCAAGGGTAACGGAAGGAACTGCACGGCAAGGGGAAATAAGGCTAAGGCACGGCAACGCAGGCTGGGCAATGCACGGCAAGGGAAGGAAAGGGTAACGCATGGGAAAGCACGTTCAGGCGAGGCAAGGCTAAGGCACGACAACGCAAGGCTAGGCAATGCACGGAAGGCAAGCAAAGAGTAACGGAAAGTAAGGAAGGCAAGGGAAAGCAAAGAAAGGCAAGTGTAACGGAAGGAACTGCACGGCAAGGGGAAACAAGGCTAAGGCACGACAACGCACGGCTAGGCAATGCACGGCAAGGCAAGCAAAGGGTAACGTAAGGCAAGGCACGGTGAGGCTAGGCAAGGCTAATGCACGGAAACGCAAGGCTAGGCAATGCACGACAATGCAAGGAAAGCTTAAAGCAAAGGAAGGCAAGGTCAGGCTAGATAAGGCAAAGGCACGACAACGCAAGGCTAGGCAATTCAGGGAAGGCAAGCAAAGAGTAACGGAAGGTAAGGAAGGCAAGGAAAAGCAAGGAAAGGCAAGGGTAACGGAAGGAACGTCACGGCAAGGGGGAACAAGTCTAAGGCACGACACCGAACGCTAGGCAATGAACGGCAAGGCAAGGAAAGGGTAACGCATGGGACAGCACGGTCAGGCGAGGCAAGGCTAAGGCACGACAACGCAAGGCTAGGCAATGCACGGAAGGCAAGCAAAGAGTAACGGAACGCAAGGAAGGCAAGGGAAAGCAAGGGAAGGCAAGGGTAACGGAAGGAACGGCACGGCAAGGGGTAACAAGGCTAAGGCACGACAACGCAGGGCTAGGCAATGCACGGCAAGGCAAGGAAAGGGTAACGCAGGGGAAGGCACGGTCAGGTGAGGCAAGGATAAGGCACGACAATGCAAGGCTAGGCAATGCACGGCAAGGCAAGGAAAGAGTAACGGAAGGAAAGGAAGGCAAGGCAAAGCCAGGCAAGGCAAGTGTAACAAAAGGCACGCAACGGCAAGGGGAAACAAGGCTAAGGCACGACAACACACGGCTAGGAAATGCACGGCAAGGCAAGTAAAGGGTAACGCAAGGCAAGGCACGGTGAGGCTAGGCAAGGCTAATGCACGACAACGCAAGGCTAGGCAATGCACGACAATGCAAGTAAAGCTTAAAGCAAAGGAAGGCACGGTTAGAAGAGATAAGGCTAAGGCACGACAACGCAAGGCTAGGCAATGCAGGGAAGGCAAGGAAAGAGTAACGGAAGGTAAGGAAGGCAAAGGAAAGCAAGGAAAGGCAATGGTAAGGGAAGGAACGGCACGGCAAGGGGAAACAAGTCTAAGGCACGACAACGCACGCTAGGCAATGCACGGCAAGGGAAGGAAAGGGTAACGCATGGGAAAGAACGGTCAGGGGAGGCAAGGCTAAGGCACGACAACGCAAGGCATGGCAATGCACGGAAGGCAAGCAAAGAGTAACGGAAGGTAAGGAAGGCAAGGGAAAGCAAAGAAAGGCAAGTGTAACGGAAGGAACGGCACGGCAAGGGGAAACAAGGCTAAGGCACGACAACGCACGCTAGGCAATGCACAGCAAGGCAAGGAAAGGGTAACGCATGGGAAAGCACGGTCAGGCGAGGCAAGGTTAATGCACGACAACGCAAGGCTAGGCAATGCACGACAATGCAAGGAAAGCTTAAAGCAAAGGAAGGCACGGTCAGGCGAGATAAGGCTAAGGCTCGACAACGCAAGGCTAGGCAATCCACGGAAGGCAAGCAAAGAGTAACGGAACGCAAGGAAGGCAAGGGAAAGCAAGGGAAGGCAAGGGTAACGGAAGGAACGGCACGGCAAGGGGTAACAAGGCTAAGGCACGACAACGCAGGGCTAGGCAATGCACGGCAAGGGAAGGAAAGAGTAATGGAAGGAAAGGAAGGCAAGGCAAAGCCAGGCAAGGCAAGTGTAACAAAAGGCACGCCACGGCAAGGGGAATCAAGGCTAAGGCACGACAACGCACGCTAGGCAATGCACGGCAAGGCAAGGAAAGGGTAACGCTTGGGAAAGCACGGTCAGGGGAGGCAAGGCTAAGGCATGACAACGCAAGGGTAGGCAATGCACGGAAAGCAAGCAAAGAGTAACGGAACGCAAGGAAGGCAAGGGAAAGCAAGGGAAGGCAAGGGTAACGGAAGGAACGGCACGGCAAGGGGTAAGAAGGCTAAGGCACGACAACGCAGGGCTAGGCAATGCACGGCAAGGCAAGGAAAGGGTAACGCAGGGGAAGGCACGGTCAGGTGAGGCAAGGATAAGGCACGACAATGCAAGGCTAGGCAATGCACGGCAAGGCAAGGAAAGAGTAACGGAAGGAAAGGAAGGCAAGGCAAAGCCAGGCAAGGCAAGTGTAACAAAAGGCACGCCACGGCAAGGGGAATCAAGGCTATGGCACGACAACGCACGGCTAGGCAATGCACGGCAAGGGAAGGAAAGGGTAACGCCAGGCAATGCACGGTGAGGCTAGGCAAGGCTAATGCACGACAACGCAAGGCTAGGCAATGCACGACAATGCAAGGAAAGCTTAAAGCAAAGGAAGGCACGGTCAGGCGAGATAAGCCTAAGGCACGACAACGCAAGGCTAGGCAATGCAGGGAAGGCAAGCAAAGTGTAACGGAAGGTAAGCAAGGCAAGGAAAACAAGGAAAGGCAAGGGTAACGGAAGGAACTGCACGGCAAGGGGAAACAAGGCTAAGGCACGGCAACGCAGGCTGGGCAATGCACGGCAAGGGAAGGAAAGGGTAACGCATGGGAAAGCACGTTCAGGCGAGGCAAGGCTAAGGCACGACAACGCAAGGCTAGGCAATGCACGGAAGGCAAGCAAAGAGTAACGGAAAGTAAGGAAGGCAAGGGAAAGCAAAGAAAGGCAAGTGTAACGGAAGGAACTGCACGGCAAGGGGAAACAAGGCTAAGGCACGACAACGCACGGCTAGGCAATGCACGGCAAGGCAAGCAAAGGGTAACGTAAGGCAAGGCACGGTGAGGCTAGGCAAGGCTAATGCACGGAAACGCAAGGCTAGGCAATGCACGACAATGCAAGGAAAGCTTAAAGCAAAGGAAGGCAAGGTCAGGCTAGATAAGGCAAAGGCACGACAACGCAAGGCTAGGCAATTCAGGGAAGGCAAGCAAAGAGTAACGGAAGGTAAGGAAGGCAAGGAAAAGCAAGGAAAGGCAAGGGTAACGGAAGGAACGTCACGGCAAGGGGGAACAAGTCTAAGGCACGACACCGAACGCTAGGCAATGAACGGCAAGGCAAGGAAAGGGTAACGCATGGGACAGCACGGTCAGGCGAGGCAAGGCTAAGGCACGACAACGCAAGGCTAGGCAATGCACGGAAGGCAAGCAAAGAGTAACGGAACGCAAGGAAGGCAAGGGAAAGCAAGGGAAGGCAAGGGTAACGGAAGGAACGGCACGGCAAGGGGTAACAAGGCTAAGGCACGACAACGCAGGGCTAGGCAATGCACGGCAAGGCAAGGAAAGGGTAACGCAGGGGAAGGCACGGTCAGGTGAGGCAAGGATAAGGCACGACAATGCAAGGCTAGGCAATGCACGGCAAGGCAAGGAAAGAGTAACGGAAGGAAAGGAAGGCAAGGCAAAGCCAGGCAAGGCAAGTGTAACAAAAGGCACGCAACGGCAAGGGGAAACAAGGCTAAGGCACGACAACACACGGCTAGGAAATGCACGGCAAGGCAAGTAAAGGGTAACGCAAGGCAAGGCACGGTGAGGCTAGGCAAGGCTAATGCACGACAACGCAAGGCTAGGCAATGCACGACAATGCAAGGAAAGCTTAAAGCAAAGGAAGGCACGGTCAGGCGAGATAAGGCTAAGGCTCGACAACGCAAGGCTAGGCAATCCACGGAAGGCAAGCAAAGAGTAACGGAACGCAAGGAAGGCAAGGGAAAGCAAGGGAAGGCAAGGGTAACGGAAGGAACGGCACGGCAAGGGGTAACAAGGCTAAGGCACGACAACGCAGGGCTAGGCAATGCACGGCAAGGGAAGGAAAGAGTAATGGAAGGAAAGGAAGGCAAGGCAAAGCCAGGAAAGGCAAGTGTAACAAAAGGCACGCAACGGGAAGGGGAAACAAGGCTAAGGCACGACAACACACGGCTAGGAAATGCATGGCAAGGCAAGGAAAGGGTAACGCAAGGCAAGGCACGGTGAGGCTAGGCAAGGCTAATGCACGACAACGCAAGGCTAGGCAATGCACGACAATGCAAGGAAAGCTTAAAGCAAAGGAAGGCACGGTCAGGCGAGATAAGCCTAAGGCACGACAACGCAAGGCTAGGCAATGCAGGGAAGGCAAGCAAAGTGTAACGGAAGGTAAGCAAGGCAAGGAAAACAAGGAAAGGCAAGGGTAACGGAAGGAACTGCACGGCAAGGGGAAACAAGGCTAAGGCACGGCAACGCAGGCTGGGCAATGCACGGCAAGGGAAGGAAAGGGTAACGCATGGGAAAGCACGTTCAGGCGAGGCAAGGCTAAGGCACGACAACGCAAGGCTAGGCAATGCACGGAAGGCAAGCAAAGAGTAACGGAAAGTAAGGAAGGCAAGGGAAAGCAAAGAAAGGCAAGTGTAACGGAAGGAACTGCACGGCAAGGGGAAACAAGGCTAAGGCACGACAACGCACGGCTAGGCAATGCACGGCAAGGCAAGTAAAGGGTAAGGTAAGGCAAGGCACGGTGAGGCTAGGCAAGGCTAATGCACGACAACGCAAGGCTAGGCAATGCACGACAATGCAAGGAAAGCTTAAAGCAAAGGAAGGCAAGGTCAGGCTAGATAAGGCAAAGGCACGACAACGCAAGGCTAGGCAATTCAGGGAAGGCAAGCAAAGAGTAACGGAAGGTAAGGAAGGCAAGGAAAAGCAAGGAAAGGCAAGGGTAACGGAAGGAACGTCACGGCAAGGGGGAACAAGTCTAAGGCACGACACCGAACGCTAGGCAATGAACGGCAAGGCAAGGAAAGGGTAACGCATGGGACAGCACGGTCAGGCGAGGCAAGGCTAAGGCATGACAACGCAAGGCTAGGCAATGCACGGAAAGCAAGCAAAGAGTAACGGAACGCAAGGAAGGCAAGGGAAAGCAAGGGAAGGCAAGGGTAACGGAAGGAACGGCACGGCAAGGGGTAACAAGGCTAAGGCACGACAACACACGGCTAGGAAATGCACGGCAAGGCAAGGAAAGGGTAACGCAAGGCAAGGCACGGTGAGGCTAGGCAAGGCTAATGCACGACAACGCAAGGCTAGGCAATGCACGACAATGCAAGTAAAGCTTAAAGCAAAGGAAGGCACGGTCAGAAGAGATAAGGCTAAGGCACGACAACGCAAGGCTAGGCAATGCAGGGAAGGCAAGGAAAGAGTAACGGAAGGTAAGGAAGGCAAAGGAAAGCAAGGAAAGGCAATGGTAACGGAAGGAACGGCACGGCAAGGGGAAACAAGTCTAAGGCACGACAACGCACGCTAGGCAATGCACGGCAAGGGAAGGAAAGGGTAACGCATGGGAAAGAACGGTCAGGGGAGGCAAGGCTAAGGCACGACAACGCAAGGCATGGCAATGCACGGAAGGCAAGCAAAGAGTAACGGAAGGTAAGGAAGGCAAGGGAAAGCAAAGAAAGGCAAGTGTAACGGAAGGAACGGCACGGCAAGGGGAAACAAGGCTAAGGCACGACAACGCACGCTAGGCAATGCACAGCAAGGCAAGGAAAGGGTAACGCATGGGAAAGCACGGTCAGGCGAGGCAAGGTTAATGCACGACAACGCAAGGCTAGGCAATGCACGACAATGCAAGGAAAGCTTAAAGCAAAGGAAGGCACGGTCAGGCGAGATAAGGCTAAGGCTCGACAACGCAAGGCTAGGCAATCCACGGAAGGCAAGCAAAGAGTAACGGAACGCAAGGAAGGCAAGGGAAAGCAAGGGAAGGCAAGGGTAACGGAAGGAACGGCACGGCAAGGGGTAACAAGGCTAAGGCACGACAACGCAGGGCTAGGCAATGCACGGCAAGGGAAGGAAAGAGTAATGGAAGGAAAGGAAGGCAAGGCAAAGCCAGGCAAGGCAAGTGTAACAAAAGGCACGCCACGGCAAGGGGAATCAAGGCTAAGGCACGACAACGCACGCTAGGCAATGCACGGCAAGGCAAGGAAAGGGTAACGCTTGGGAAAGCACGGTCAGGGGAGGCAAGGCTAAGGCATGACAACGCAAGGGTAGGCAATGCACGGAAAGCAAGCAAAGAGTAACGGAACGCAAGGAAGGCAAGGGAAAGCAAGGGAAGGCAAGGGTAACGGAAGGAACGGCACGGCAAGGGGTAAGAAGGCTAAGGCACGACAACGCAGGGCTAGGCAATGCACGGCAAGGCAAGGAAAGGGTAACGCAGGGGAAGGCACGGTCAGGTGAGGCAAGGATAAGGCACGACAATGCAAGGCTAGGCAATGCACGGCAAGGCAAGGAAAGAGTAACGGAAGGAAAGGAAGGCAAGGCAAAGCCAGGCAAGGCAAGTGTAACAAAAGGCACGCCACGGCAAGGGGAATCAAGGCTATGGCACGACAACGCACGGCTAGGCAATGCACGGCAAGGGAAGGAAAGGGTAACGCCAGGCAAGGCACGGTGAGGCTAGGCAAGGCTAATGCACGACAACGCAAGGCTAGGCAATGCACGACAATGCAAGGAAAGCTTAAAGCAAAGGAAGGCACGGTCAGGCGAGATAAGCCTAAGGCACGACAACGCAAGGCTAGGCAATGCAGGGAAGGCAAGCAAAGTGTAACGGAAGGTAAGCAAGGCAAGGAAAACAAGGAAAGGCAAGGGTAACGGAAGGAACTGCACGGCAAGGGGAAACAAGGCTAAGGCACGGCAACGCAGGCTGGGCAATGCACGGCAAGGGAAGGAAAGGGTAACGCATGGGAAAGCACGTTCAGGCGAGGCAAGGCTAAGGCACGACAACGCAAGGCTAGGCAATGCACGGAAGGCAAGCAAAGAGTAACGGAAAGTAAGGAAGGCAAGGGAAAGCAAAGAAAGGCAAGTGTAACGGAAGGAACTGCACGGCAAGGGGAAACAAGGCTAAGGCACGACAACGCACGGCTAGGCAATGCACGGCAAGGCAAGCAAAGGGTAACGTAAGGCAAGGCACGGTGAGGCTAGGCAAGGCTAATGCACGGAAACGCAAGGCTAGGCAATGCACGACAATGCAAGGAAAGCTTAAAGCAAAGGAAGGCAAGGTCAGGCTAGATAAGGCAAAGGCACGACAACGCAAGGCTAGGCAATTCAGGGAAGGCAAGCAAAGAGTAACGGAAGGTAAGGAAGGCAAGGAAAAGCAAGGAAAGGCAAGGGTAACGGAAGGAACGTCACGGCAAGGGGGAACAAGTCTAAGGCACGACACCGAACGCTAGGCAATGAACGGCAAGGCAAGGAAAGGGTAACGCATGGGACAGCACGGTCAGGCGAGGCAAGGCTAAGGCACGACAACGCAAGGCTAGGCAATGCACGGAAGGCAAGCAAAGAGTAACGGAACGCAAGGAAGGCAAGGGAAAGCAAGGGAAGGCAAGGGTAACGGAAGGAACGGCACGGCAAGGGGTAACAAGGCTAAGGCACGACAACGCAGGGCTAGGCAATGCACGGCAAGGCAAGGAAAGGGTAACGCAGGGGAAGGCACGGTCAGGTGAGGCAAGGATAAGGCACGACAATGCAAGGCTAGGCAATGCACGGCAAGGCAAGGAAAGAGTAACGGAAGGAAAGGAAGGCAAGGCAAAGCCAGGCAAGGCAAGTGTAACAAAAGGCACGCAACGGCAAGGGGAAACAAGGCTAAGGCACGACAACACACGGCTAGGAAATGCACGGCAAGGCAAGTAAAGGGTAACGCAAGGCAAGGCACGGTGAGGCTAGGCAAGGCTAATGCACGACAACGCAAGGCTAGGCAATGCACGACAATGCAAGTAAAGCTTAAAGCAAAGGAAGGCACGGTTAGAAGAGATAAGGCTAAGGCACGACAACGCAAGGCTAGGCAATGCAGGGAAGGCAAGGAAAGAGTAACGGAAGGTAAGGAAGGCAAAGGAAAGCAAGGAAAGGCAATGGTAAGGGAAGGAACGGCACGGCAAGGGGAAACAAGTCTAAGGCACGACAACGCACGCTAGGCAATGCACGGCAAGGGAAGGAAAGGGTAACGCATGGGAAAGAACGGTCAGGGGAGGCAAGGCTAAGGCACGACAACGCAAGGCATGGCAATGCACGGAAGGCAAGCAAAGAGTAACGGAAGGTAAGGAAGGCAAGGGAAAGCAAAGAAAGGCAAGTGTAACGGAAGGAACGGCACGGCAAGGGGAAACAAGGCTAAGGCACGACAACGCACGCTAGGCAATGCACGGCAAGGCAAGGAAAGGGTAACGCATGGGAAAGCACGGTCAGGCGAGGCAAGGTTAATGCACGACAACGCAAGGCTAGGCAATGCACGACAATGCAAGGAAAGCTTAAAGCAAAGGAAGGCACGGTCAGGCGAGATAAGGCTAAGGCACGACAACGCAAGGCTAGGCAATGCACGGAAGGCAAGCAAAGAGTAACGGAAGGTAAGGAAGGCAAGGGAAAGCAAGGAAAGGCAATGGTAACGGAAGGAACGGCACGGCAAGGGGAAACAAGGCTAAGGCACGACAACGCACGCTAGGCAATGCACGGCAAGGCAAGGAAAGGGTAACGCTTGGGAAAGCACGGTCAGGGGAGGCAAGGCTAAGGCATGACAACGCAAGGGTAGGCAATGCACGGAAAGCAAGCAAAGAGTAACGGAACGCAAGGAAGGCAAGGGAAAGCAAGGGAAGGCAAGGGTAACGGAAGGAACGGCACGGCAAGGGGTAAGAAGGCTAAGGCACGACAACGCAGGGCTAGGCAATGCACGGCAAGGCAAGGAAAGGGTAACGCAGGGGAAGGCACGGTCAGGTGAGGCAAGGATAAGGCACGACAATGCAAGGCTAGGCAATGCACGGCAAGGCAAGGAAAGAGTAACGGAAGGAAAGGAAGGCAAGGCAAAGCCAGGCAAGGCAAGTGTAACAAAAGGCACGCCACGGCAAGGGGAATCAAGGCTATGGCACGACAACGCACGGCTAGGCAATGCACGGCAAGGGAAGGAAAGAGTAAAGCAAGGCAAGGCACGGTGAGGCTAGGCAAGGCTAATGCACGACAACGCAAGGCTAGGCAATGCACGACAATGCAAGGAAAGCTTAAAGCAAAGGAAGGAACGATTAGGCGAGATAAGGCTAAGGCACGACAAAGCAAGGCTAGGCAATGCACGGAAGGCAAGCAAAGAGTACCGGAAGGTAAGGAAGGCAAGGGAAAGCAAGGAAAGGCAAGTGTAACGGAAGGAACGGCACGGCAAGGGGAAACAAGGCTAAGGCATGACAACGCACGCTAGGCAATGCACGGCAAGGCAAGGAAAGGGTAACGCATGGGAAAAAACGGTCAGGCGAGGCAAGCCTAAGGCATGACAACGCAAGGTTAGGCAATGCACGGAAAGCAAGCAAAGAGTAACGGAACGCATGGAAGGCAAGGGAAAGCAAGGGAAGGCAAGGGTAACGGAAGGAACGGAACGGCAAGGAGTAACAAGGCTAAGGCACGACAACGCAGGGCTAGGCAATGCACGGCAATGCAAGGAAAGAGTAACGGAAGGAACGGAAGGCAAGGCAAAGCCAGGCAAGGCAAGTGTAACAAAAGGCACGCAACGGCAAGGGGAAACAAGGCTAAGGCACGGCAACACACGGCTAGGAAATGCACGGCAAGGCAAGGAAAGGGTAACGCAAGGCAAGGCACGGTGAGGCTAGGCAAGGCTAATGCACGACAACGCAAGGCTAGGCAATGCACGACAATGCAAGTAAAGCTTAAAGCAAAGGAAGGCACGGTCAGAAGAGATAAGGCTAAGGCACAACAACGCAAGGCTAGGCAATGCAGGGAAGGCAAGCAAAGAGTAACGGAAGGTAAGGAAAGCAAGGGAAAGCAAGGGAAGGCAATGGTAACGGAAGGAACGGCACGGCAAAGGGAAACAAGGCTAAGGCACGACAACGCACGCTAGGCAATGCACGGCAAGGCAAGGAAAGGGTAACGCATGGGAAAGCACGGTCAGGCGAGGCAAGGCTAAGGAAAGCCAACGCAAGGCTAGGCAATGCACGGTAAGCAAGCAAGGAGTAACGGAATGCAAGGAAGGAAAGGGAAAGCAAGGGAAGGCAAGGGTAACGGAAGGAACGGCACGGCAAGGGGTAACAAGGCTATGGCACGACAACACACCGCTAGGAAATGCACGGCAAGGCAAGGAAAGGGTAACGCAAGGCAAGGCACGGTGAGGCTAGGCAAGGTTAATGCACGACAACCCAAGGCTAGGCAATGCACGACAATGCAAGGAAAGCTTAAAGCAAAGGAAGGCACGGTCAGGCGAGATAAGGCTAAGGCACGACAACGCAAGGCTAGGCAATGCACGGAAGACAAGCAAAGAGTAACGGAAGGTAAGGAAGTCAAGGGAAAGCAAGGAAAGGCAATGGTAACGGAAGGAACGGCACGGCAAGGGGAAACAAGGCTAAGGCACGACAACGCACGCTAGGCAATGCACGGCAAGGCAAGGAAAGGGTAACGCATGGGAAAGCACGGTCAGGCGAGGCAAGGCTAAGGCATGACAACTCAAGGCTAGGCAATGCACGGAGAGCAAGCAAAGAGTAACGGAACGCAAGGAAGGCAAGGGAAAACAAGGGAAGGCAAGGGTAACGGAAGGAACGGCACGGCAAGGGGAAACAAGGCTAAGGCACGGCAACGTAGGCTAGGCAATGCACGGCAAGGCAAGGAAAGGGTAACGCATGGGAAAGCACGTTCAGGCGAGGCAAGGCTAAGGCACGACAACGCATGGCTAGGCAATGCACGGAAGGCTAGCAAAGAGTAACGGAAGGTAAGGAAGGCAAGGGAAAGCAAAGAAAGGCAAGTGTAACGGAAGGAACGGAACGGCAAGGGGAAACAATGCTAAGGCACGACAACGCAAGGCTAGGCAATGCACGGAAGGCAAGCAAAGAGTAACGGAACGCAAGGAAGGCAAGGGAAAGCAAGGGAAGGCAAGGGTAACGGAAGGAACGGCACGGCAAGGGGTAAGAAGGCTAAGGCACGACAACGCAGGGCTAGGCAATGCACGGCAAGGCAAAGAAAGGGTAACGCAGTGAAAGGCACGGTCAGGTGAGGCAAGGATAAGGCACGACAATGCAAGGCTGGGCAATGCACGGCAAGGCAAGGAAAGAGTAACGGAAGGAAAGGAAGGCAAGGCAAAGCCAGGCAAGGCAAGTGTAACAAAAGGCACGCAACGGCAAGGGGAAACAAGGCTAAGGCAAGACAACACACGGCTAGGAAATGCACGGCAAGGCAAGTAAAGGGTAACGCAAGGCAAGGCACGGTGAGGCTAGACAAGGCTAATGCACGACAACGCAAGGCTAGGCAATGCACGACAATGCAAGTAAAGCTTAAAGCAAAGGAAGGCACGGTTAGAAGAGATAAGGCTAAGGCACGACAACGCAAGGCTAGGCAATGCAGGGAAGGCAAGGAAAGGGTAACGGAAGGTAAGGAAGGCAAAGGAAAGCAAGGAAAGGCAATGGTAACGGAAGGAACGGCACGGCAAGGGGAAACAAGTCTAAGGCACGACAACGCACGCTAGGCAATGCACGGCAAGGCAAGGAAAGGGTAACGCATGGGAAAGCACGGTCAGGCGAGGCAAGGCTAAGGCACGACAACGCAAGGAAGGCAAGGGAAAGCAAGGGAAGGCAAGGGTAACGGAAGGAACGGCACGGCAAGGGGAAACAAGGCTAAGGCACGACAACGCAAGGAAGGCAAGGGAAAGCAAGGGAAGGCAAGGGTAACGGAAGGAACGGCACGGCAAGGGGTAACAAGGCTAAGGCACGACAACACACGGCTAGGAAATGCACGGCAAGGCAAGGAAAGGGTAACGCAAGGCAAGGCACGGTGAGGCTAGGCAAGTTTAATGCACGACAACGCAAGGCTAGGCAATGCACGACAATGCAAGGAAAGCTTAAAGCAAAGGAAGGCACGGTCAGGCGAGATAAGGCTAAGGCACAACAACGCAAGGCTAGGCAATGCACGGAAAGCAAGCAAAGTGTAACGGTAGGTAACGAAGGCAAGGGAAAGCAAGGAAAGGCAATGGTAACGGAAGGAACGGCACGGCAAGGGGAAACAAGGCTAAGGCACGGCAACGTAGACTAGGCAATGCACGGCAAGGCAAGGAAAGGGTAACGCATGGGAAAGCACGTTCAGGCGAGGCAAGGCTAAGGCACGACAACGCAAGGCTAGGAAATGCACGGAAGGCTAGCAAAGAGTAACGGAAGGTAAGGAAGGCAAGGGAAAGCAAGGCAAGGCAAGGGTAACGGAAGGAACGGCACGGCAAGGGGAAACAAGGCTAAGGCACGACAGCGCACGGCTAGGCAATGCACGGCAAGGCAAGGAAAGGGTAACGCAAGGCAAGGCACTGTCAGGCGAGGCAAGGCTAAGGCACGACAACGCAAGGCTAGGCAATGCACGACAATGCAAGGAAAGCTTAAAGCAAAGGAAGGCACGGTCAGGCGAGATGAGGCTAAGGCACGACAACGCAAGGCTAGGCAATGCACGGAAGGCAAGCAAAGAGTAACGGAAGGTAAGGAAGGCAAGGGAAAGCAAGGAAAGGCAATGGTAACGGAAGGAACGGCACGGCAAGGGGAAACAAGGCTAAGGCACGACAACGCACGCTAGGCAATGCACGGCAAGGCAAGGCAAGGCTAAGGCATGACAACGCAAGGCTAGGCAATGCACGGAAAGCAAGCAAAGAGTAACGGAACGCAAGGAAGGCAAGGGAAAGCAAGGGAAGGCAAGGGTAACGGAAGGAACGGCACGGCAAGGGGTAAGAAGGCTAAGGCACGACAACGCAGGGCTAGGCAATGCACGGCAAGGCAAGGAAAGGGTAACGCAGGGGAAGGCACGGTCAGGTGAGGCAAGGATAAGGCACGACAATGCAAGGCTAGGCAATGCACGGCAAGGCAAGGAAAGAGTAACGGAAGGAAAGGAAGGCAAGGCAAAGCCAGGCAAGGCAAGTGTAACAAAAGGCACGCCACGGCAAGGGGAATCAAAGCTATGGCACGACAACGCACGGCTAGGCAATGCACGGCAAGGGAAGGAAAGGGTAACGCAAGGCAAGGCACGGTGAGGCTAGGCAAGGCTAATGCACGACAACGCAAGGCTAGGCAATGCACGACAATGCAAGGAAAGCTTAAAGCAAAGGAAGGAACGGTTAGGCGAGATAAGGCTAAGGCACGACAAAGCAAGGCTAGGCAATGCACGGAAGGCAAGCAAAGAGTACCGGAAGGTAAGGAAGGCAAGGGAAAGCAAGGAAAGGCAAGTGTAACGGAAGGAACGGCACGGCAAGGGGAAACAAGGCTAAGGCATGACAACGCACGCTAGGCAATGCACGGCAAGGCAAGGAAAGGGTAACGCATGGGAAAAAACGGTCAGGCGAGGCAAGCCTAAGGCATGACAACGCAAGTTTAGGCAATGCACGGAAAGCAAGCAAAGAGTAACGGAACGCAAGGAAGGCACGGGAAAGCAAGGGAAGGCAAGGGTAACGGAAGGAACGGCACGGCAAGGGGTAACAAGGCTAAGGCACGACAACGCAGGGCTAGGCAATGCACGGCAAGGCAAGGAAAGAGTAACGGAAGGAACGGAAGGCAAGGCAAAGCCAGGCAAGGCAAGTGTAACAAAAGGCACGCAACGGCAAGGGGAAACAAGGCTAAGGCATGGCAACACACGGCTAGGAAATGCACGGCAAGGCAAGGAAAGGGTAACGCAAGGCAAGGCACGGTGAGGCTAGGCAAGGCTAATGCACGACAACGCAAGGCTAGGCAATGCACGACAATGCAAGTAAAGCTTAAAGCAAAGGAAGGCACGGTCAGAAGAGATAAGGCTAAGGCACGACAACGCAAGGCTAGGCAATGCAGGGAAGGCAAGCAAAGAGTAACGGAAGGTAAGGAAGGCAAAGGAAAGCAAGGAAAGGCAATGGTAACGGAAGGAACGGCACGGCAAGGGGAAACCAGGCTAAGGCACGACAACGCACGCTAGGCAATGCACGGCAAGGCAAGGAAAGGGTAACGCATGGGAAAGCACGGTCAGGCGAGGCAAGGCTAAGGAAAGCCAACGCAAGGCTAGGCAATGCACGGAAGGCAAGCAAAGAGTAACGGAAGGTAAGGAAGGCAAGGGAAAGCAAAGAAAGGCAAGTGTAACGGAAGGAACTGCACGGCAAGGGGAAACAAGGCTAAGGCACGACAACGCACGGCTAGGCAATGCACGGCAAGGCAAGCAAAGGGTAACGTAAGGCAAGGCACGGTGAGGCTAGGCAAGGCTAATGCACGGAAACGCAAGGCTAGGCAATGCACGACAATGCAAGGAAAGCTTAAAGCAAAGGAAGGCAAGGTCAGGCTAGATAAGGCAAAGGCACGACAACGCAAGGCTAGGCAATTCAGGGAAGGCAAGCAAAGAGTAACGGAAGGTAAGGAAGGCAAGGAAAAGCAAGGAAAGGCAAGGGTAACGGAAGGAACGTCACGGCAAGGGGGAACAAGTCTAAGGCACGACACCGAACGCTAGGCAATGAACGGCAAGGCAAGGAAAGGGTAACGAATGGGACAGCACGGTCAGGCGAGGCAAGGCTAAGGCACGACAACGCAAGGCTAGGCAATGCACGGAAGGCAAGCAAAGAGTAACGGAACGCAAGGAAGGCAAGGGAAAGCAAGGGAAGGCAAGGGTAACGGAAGGAACGGCACGGCAAGGGGTAACAAGGCTAAGGCACGACAACGCAGGGCTAGGGAATGCACGGCAAGGCAAAGAAAGGGTAACGCAGGGGAAGGCACGGTCAGGTGAGGCAAGGATAAGGCACGACAATGCAAGGCTAGGCAATGCACGGCAAGGCAAGGAAAGAGTAACGGAAGGAAAGGAAGGCAAGGCAAAGCCAGGCAAGGCAAGTGTAACAAAAGGCACGCAACGGCAAGGGGAAACAAGGCTAAGGCACGACAACACACGGCTAGGAAATGCACGGCAAGGCAAGTAAAGGGTAACGCAAGGCAAGGCACGGTGAGGCTAGGCAAGGCTAATGCACGACAACGCAAGGCTAGGCAATGCACGACAATGCAAGTAAAGCTTAAAGCAAAGGAAGGCACGGTTAGAAGAGATAAGGCTAAGGCACGACAACGCAAGGCTAGGCAATGCAGGGAAGGCAAGGAAAGAGTGACGGAAGGTAAGGAAGGCAAAGGAAAGCAAGGAAAGTCAATGGTAAGGGAAGGAACGGCACGGCAAGGGGAAACAAGTCTAAGGCACGACAACGCACGCTAGGCAATGCACGGCAAGGGAAGGAAAGGGTAACGCATGGGAAAGAACGGTCAGGGGAGGCAAGGCTAAGGCACGACAACGCAAGGCATGGCAATGCACGGAAGGCAAGCAAAGAGTAACGGAAGGTAAGGAAGGCAAGGGAAAGCAAGGAAAGGCAAGTGTAACGGAAGGAACGGCACGGCAAGGGGAAACAAGGCTAAGACACGACAACGCACGCTAGGCAATGCACGGCAAGGCAAGGAAAGGGTAACGCATGGGAAAGCACGGTCAGGCGAGGCAAGGTTAATGCACGACAACGCAAGGCTAGGCAATGCACGACAATGCAAGGAAAGCTTAAAGCAAAGGAAGGCACGGTCAGGCGAGATAAGGCTAAGGCACGACAACGCAAGGCTAGGCAATGCACGGAAGGCAAGCAAAGAGTAACGGAAGGTAAGGAAGGCAAGGGAAAGCAAGGAAAGGCAATGGTAACGGAAGGAACGGCACGGCAAGGGGAAACAAGGCTAAGGCACGACAACGCACGCTAGGCAATGCACGGCAAGGCAAGGAAAGGGTAACGCATGGGAAAGCACGGTCAGGGGAGGCAAGGCTAAGGCATGACAACGCAAGGCTAGGCAATGCACGGAAAGCAAGCAAAGAGTAACGGAACGCAAGGAAGGCAAGGGAAAGCAAGGGAAGGCAAGGGTAACGGAAGGAACGGCACGGCAAGGGGTAAGAAGGCTAAGGCACGACAACGCAGGGCTAGGCAATGCACGGCAAGGCAAGGAAAGGGTAACGCAGGGGAAGGCACGGTCAGGTGAGGCAAGGATAAGGCACGACAATGCAAGGCTAGGCAATGCACGGCAAGGCAAGGACAGAGTAACGGAAGGAAAGGAAGGCAAGGCAAAGCCAGGCAAGGCAAGTGTAACAAAAGGCACGCCACGGCAAGGGGAATCAAGGCTATGGCACGACAACGCACGGCTAGGCAATGCACGGCAAGGGAAGGAAAGGGTAACGCAAGGCAAGGCACGGTGAGGCTAGGCAAGGCTAATGCACGACAACGCAAGGCTAGGCAATGCACGACAATGCAAGGAAAGCTTAAAGCAAAGGAAGGAACGATTAGGCGAGATAAGGCTAAGGCACGACAAAGCAAGGCTAGGCAATGCACGGAAGGCAAGCAAAGAGTACCGGAAGGTAAGGAAGGCAAGGGAAAGCAAGGAAAGGCAAGTGTAACGGAAGGAACGGCACGGCAAGGGGAAACAAGGCTAAGGCATGACAACGCACGCTAGGCAATGCACGGCAAGGCAAGGAAAGGGTAACGCATGGGAAAAAACGGTCAGGCGAGGCAAGCCTAAGGCATGACAACGCAAGGTTAGGCAATGCACGGAAAGCAAGCAAAGAGTAACGGAACGCAAGGAAGGCAAGGGAAAGCAAGGGAAGGCAAGGGTAACGGAAGGAACGGCACGGCAAGGAGTAATAAGGCTAAGGCACGACAACGCAAGGCTAGGCAATGCACGGAAGGCAAGGAAAGAGTAACGGAAGGAACGGAAGGCAAGGCAAAGCCAGGCAAGGCAAGTGGAACAAAAGGCACGCAACGGCAAGGGGAAACAAGGCTAAGGCACGACAACACACGGCTAGGAAATGCACGGCAAGGCAAGGAAAGGGTAACGCAAGGCAAGGCACGGTGAGGCTAGGCAAGGCTAATGCACGACAACGCAAGGCTAGGCAATGCACGACAATGCAAGTAAAGCTTAAAGCAAAGGAAGGCACGGTCAGAAGAGATAAGGCTAAGGCACAACAACGCAAGGCTAGGCAATGCAGGGAAGGCAAGCAAAGAGTAACGGAAGGTAATGAAGGCAAAGGAAAGCAAGGAAAGGCAATGGTAACGGAAGGAACGGCACGGCAAAGGGAAACAAGGCTAAGGCACGACAACGCACGCTAGGCAATGCACGGCAAGGCAAGGAAAGGGTAATACATGGGAAAGCACGGTCAGGCGAGGCAAGGCTAAGGAAAGCCAACGCAAGGCTAGGCAATGCACGGTAAGCAAGCAAGGAGTAACGGAATGCAAGGAAGGAAAGGGAAAGCAAAGGAAGGCAAGGGTAACGGAAGGAACGGCACGGCAAGGGGTAACAAGGCTATGGCACGACAACACACCGCTAGGAAATGCACGGCAAGGCAAGGAAAGGGTAACGCAAGGCAAGTCACGGTGAGGCTAGGCAAGGTTAATGCACGACAACCCAAGGCTAGGCAATGCACGACAATGCAAGGAAAGCTTAAAGCAAAGGAAGGCACGGTCAGGCGAGATAAGGCTAAGACACGACAACGCAAGGCTAGGCAATGCACGGAAGACAAGCAAAGAGTAACGGAAGGTAAGGAAGTCAAGGGAAAGCAAGGAAAGGCAATGGTAACGGAAGGAACGGCACGGCAAGGGGAAACAAGGCTAAGGCACGACAACGCACGCTAGGCAATGCACGGCAAGGCAAGGAAAGGGTAACGCATGGGAAAGCACGGTCAGGCGAGGCAAGGCTAAGGAAAGCCAACGCAAGGCTAGGCAATGCAGGGAAGGGAAGCAAAGAGTAACGGAAGGTAAGCAAGGCAAGGAAAAGCAAGGAAAGGCAAGGGTAACGGAAGGAACTGCACGGCAAGGGGAAACAAGGCTAAGGCACGGCAACGCAGGCTGGGCAATGCACGGCAAGGTAAGGAAAGGGTAACGCAAGGGAAGGCACGGTCAGGCGAGGCAAGGCTAAGGCACGACAACGCAAGGCTAGGCAATGCACGGAAGGCAAGCAAAGAGTAACGGAAGGTAAGGAAGGCAAGGGAAAGCAAGGAAAGGCAAGTGTAACAAAAGGCACGCCACGGCAAGGGGAATCAAGGCTACGGCACGACAACGCACGGCTAGGCAATGCACGGCAAGGGAAGGAAAGGGTAACGCAAGGCAAGGCACGGTGAGGCTAGGCAAGGCTAATGCACGACAACGCAAGGCTAGGCAATGCACGACAATGCAAGGAAAGCTTAAAGCAAAGGAAGGCACGGTGAGGCGAGATAAGGCTAAGGCACGACAAAGCAAGGCTAGGCAATGCACGGAAGGCAAGCAAAGAGGACCGGAAGGTAAGGAAGGCAAGGGAAAGCAAGGAAAGGCAAGTGTAACGGAAGGAACGGCACGGCAAGGGGAAACAAGGCTAAGGCACGACAACGCACGCTAGGCAATGCACGGCAAGGCAAGGAAAGGGTAACGCATGGGAAAAAACGGTCAGGCGAGGCAAGCCTAAGGCATGACAACGCAAGGCTAGGCAATGCACGGAAAGCAAGCAAAGAGTAACGGAACGCAAGGAAGGCAAGGGAAAGCAAGGGAAGGCAAGGGTAACGGAAGGAACGGCACGGCAAGGGGTAACAAGGTTAAGGCACGACAACGCAGGGCTAGGCAATGCACGGCAAGGCAAGGAAAGAGTAAAGGAAGGAACGGAAGGCAAGGCAAAGCCAGGAAAGGCAAGTGTAACAAAAGGCACGCAACGGCAAGGGGAAACAAGGCTAAGGCACGGCAACACACGGCTAGGAAATGCACGGCAAGGCAAGGAAAGGGTAACGCAAGGCAAGGCACGGTGAGGCTAGGCAAGGCTAATGCACGACAACGCAAGGCTAGGCAATGCACGACAATGCACGTAAAGCTTAAAGCAAAGGAAGGCACGGTCAGAAGAGATAAGGCTAAGGCACAACAACGCAAGGCTAGGCAATGCAGGGTAGGCAAGCAAAGAGTAACGGAAGGTAAGGAAGTCAAGGGAAAGCAAGGAAAGGCAATGGTAACGGAAGGAACGGCACGGCAAGGGGAAACAAGGCTAAGGCACGACAACGCACGCTAGGCAATGCACGGCAAGGCAAGGAAAGGGTAACGCATAGGAAAGCACGGTCAGGCGAGGCAAGGCTAAGGAAAGCCAACGCAAGGCTAGGCAATGCACGGTAAGCAAGCAAGGAGTAACGGAATGCAAGGAAGGAAAGGGAAAGCAAGGGAAGGCAAGGGTAACGGAAGGAACGGCACGGCAAGGGGTAACAAGGCTATGGCACGACAACACACCGCTAGGAAATGCACGGCAAGGCAAGGAAAGGGTAACGCAAGGCAAGGCACGGTGAGGCTAGGCAAGGTTAATGCACGACAACCCAAGGCTAGGCAATGCACGACAATGCAAGGAAAGCTTAAAGCAAAGGAAGGCACGGTCAGGCGAGATAAGGCTAAGGCACGACAACGCAAGGCTAGGCAATGCACGGAAGGCAAGCAAAGAGTAACGGAAGGTAAGGAAGTCAAGGGAAAGCAAGGAAAGGCAAGTGTAACGGAAGGAACGGCACGGCAAGGGGAAACAAGGCTAAGGCACGACAACGCACGCTAGGCAATGCACGGCAAGGCAAGGAAAGGGTAACGCAAGGGAAAGCACGGTCAGGCGAGGCAAGGCTAAGGCATGACAACGCAAGGCTAGGCAATGCACGGAAAGCAAGCAAAGAGTCACGGAACGCAAGGAAGGCAAGGGAAAGCAAGGGAAGGCAAGGGTAATGGAAGGAACGGCACGGCAAGGGGAAACAAGGCTAAGGCACGGCAACGTAGGCTAGGCAATGCACGGCAAGGCAAGGAAAGGGTAACGCATGGGAAAGCACGTTCAGGCGAGGCAAGGCTAAGGCACGACAACGCAAGGCTAGGCAATGCACGGAAGGCTAGCAAAGAGTAACGGAAGGTAAGGAAGGCAAGGGAAAGCAAAGAAAGGCAAGTGTAACGGAAGGAACGGCACGGCAAGGGGAAACAAGGCTAAGGCACGACAACGCACGGCTAGGCAATGCACGGAAGGCAAGCAAAGAGTAACGGAACGCAAGGAAGGCAAGGGAAAGCAAGGGAAGGCAAGGGTAACGGAAGTAACGGCACGGCAAGGGGTAACAAGGCTAAGGCACGACAACGCAGGGCTAGGCAATGCACGGCAAGGCAAAGAAAGGGTAACGCAGGGGAAGGCACGGTCAGGTGAGGCAAGGATAAGGCACGACAATGCAAGGCTAGGCAATGCACGGCAAGGCAAGGAAAGAGTAACGGAAGGAAAGGAAGGCAAGGCAAAGCCAGGGAAGGCAAGTGTAACAAAAGGCACGGCACGGCAAGGGGAAACAAGGCTAAGGCACGACAACGCACGGCTAGTCAATGCACGGCAAGGCAAGGAAAGGGTAACGCAAGGCAAGGCACGGTGAGGCTAGGCAAGGCTAATGCACGACAACGCAAGGCTAGGCAATGCACGACAATGCAAGGAAAGCTTAAAGCAAAGGAAGGCACGGTCAGGCGAGATAAGGCTAAGGCACGACAACGCAAGGCTAGGCAATGCAGGGAAGGGAAGCAAAGAGTAACGGAAGGTAAGCAAGGCAAGGAAAAGCAAGGAAAGTCAAGGGTAACGGAAGGAACTGCAGGGCAAGGGGAAAAAAGGCTAAGGCACGGCAACGCAGGCTGGGCAATGCACGGCAAGTCAAGGAAAGGGTAACGCATGGGAAAGCACGGTCACGCGAGGCAAGGCTAAGGCATGACAACGCAAGGCTAGGCAATGCACGGAAAGCAAACAAAGAGTAACGGAACGCAAGGAAGGCAAGGGAAAGCAAGGCAAGGCAAGGGTAATGGAAGGAACGGCACGGCAAGGGGAAACAAGGCTAAGGCACGACAACGCACGGCTAGGCAATGCACAGCAAGGCAAGGAAAGGGTAACGCAAGGCAAGGCACGGTGAGGCTAGGCAAGGCTAATGCACGACAACGCAAGGCTAGGCAATGCACGACAATGCAAGGAAAGCTTAAAGCAAAGGAAGGCACAGTCAGGCGAGATAAGGCTAAGGCTCGACAACGCAAGGCTAGGCAATCCACGGAAGGCAAGCAAAGAGTAACGGAACGCAAGGAAGGCAAGGGAAAGCAAGGGAAGGCAAGGGTAACGGAAGGAACGGCACGGCAAGGGGTAACAAGGCTAAGGCACGACAACGCAGGGCTAGGCAATGCACGGCAAGGCAAGGAAAGAGTAACGGAAGGAAAGGAAGGCAAGGCAAAGCCAGGCAAGGCAAGTGTAACAAAAGGCACGCAACGGCAAGGGGAAACAAGGGTAAGGCACGACAACACACGGCTAGGAAATGCATGGCAAGGCAAGGAAAGGGTAACGCAAGGCAAGGCACGGTGAGGCTAGGCAAGGCTAATGCACGACAACGCAAGGCTAGGCAATGCACGACAATGCAAGGAAAGCTTAAAGCAAAGGAAGGCACGGTCAGGCGAGATAAGCCTAAGGCACGACAACGCAAGGCTAGGCAATGCAGGGAAGGCAAGCAAAGTGTAACGGAAGGTAAGCAAGGCAAGGAAAACAAGGAAAGGCAAGGGTAACGGAAGGAACTGCACGGCAAGGGGAAACAAGGCTAAGGCACGGCAACGCAGGCTGGGCAATGCACGGCAAGGGAAGGAAAGGGTAACGCATCGGAAAGCACGTTCAGGCGAGGCAAGGCTAAGGCACGACAACGCAAGGCTAGGCAATGCCCGGAAGGCAAGCAAAGAGTAACGGAAAGTAAGGAGGGCAAGGGAAAGCAAAGAAAGGCAAGTGTAACGGAAGGAACTGCACGGCAAGGGGAAACAAGGCTAAGGCACGACAACGCACGGCTAGGCAATGCACGGCAAGGCAAGCAAAGGGTAACGTAAGGCAAGGCACGGTGAGGCTAGGCAAGGCTAATGCACGAAAACGCAAGGCTAGGCGATGCACGACAATGCAAGGAAAGCTTAAAGCAAAGGAAGGCAAGGTCAGGCTAGATAAGGCTAAGGCACGACAACGCAAGGCTAGGAAATTCAGGGAAGGCAAGCAAAGAGTAACGGAAGGTAAGCAAGGCAAGGAAAAGGAAGGAAAGGCCAGGGTAACGGAAGGAACGGCACGGCAAGGGGAAACAAGTCTAAGGCACGACACCGAACGCTAGGCAATGCACGGCAAGGCAAGGAAAGGGTAACGCAAGGCAAGGCACGGTCAGGCGAGGCAAGGCTAAGGCACGACAACGCAAGGCTAGGCAATGCACGGAAGGTAAGCAAAGAGTAACGGAAGGCAAGGAAGGCAAGGGAAAGCAAGGGAAGGCAAGGGTAACGGAAGGAACGGCACGGCAAGGGGAAACAAGGCTAAGGCACGACAACGCAGTGCTAGGCAATGCACGGCAAGGCAAGGAAAGGGTAACGCAGGGGAAGGCACGGTCAGGTGAGGCAAGGATAAGGCACGACAATGCAAGGCTAGGCAATGCACGGCAAGGCAAGGAAAGAGTAACGGAAGGAAAGGAAGGCAAGGCAAAGCCAGGCAAGGCAAGTGTAACAAAAGGCACGCAACGGCAAGGGGAAACAAGGCTAAGGCACGACAACACACGGCTAGGAAATGCACGACAATGCAAGTAAAGGGTAACGCAAGGGAAGGCACGGTGAGGCTAGGCAAGGCTAATGCACGACAACGCAAGGCTAGGCAATGCACGACAATGCAAGTAAAGCTTAAAGCAAAGGAAGGCACGGTTAGAAGAGATAAGGCTAAGGCACGACAACGCAAGGCTAGGCAATGCAGGGAAGGCAAGGAAAGAGTAACGGAATGTAAGGAAGGCAAAGGAAAGCAAGGAAAGGCAATGGTAAGGGAAGGAACGGCACGGCAAGGGGAAACAAGTCTAAGGCACGACAACGCACGCTAGGCAATGCACGGCAAGGGAAGGAAAGGGTAACGCATGGGAAAGAACGGTCAGGGGAGGCAAGGCTAAGGCACGACAACGCAAGGCATGGCAATGCACGGAAGGCAAGCAAAGAGTAACGGAAGGTAAGGAAGGCAAGGGAAAGCAAAGAAAGGCAAGTGTAACGGAAGGAACGGCACGGCAAGGGGAAACAAGGCTAAGGCACGACAACGCACGCTAGGCAATGCACGGCAAGGCAAGGAAAGGGTAACGCATGGGAAAGCACGGTCAGGCGAGGCAAGGTTAATGCACGACAACGCAAGGCTAGGCAATGCACGACAATGCAAGGAAAGCTTAAAGCAAAGGAAGGCACGGTCAGGCGAGATAAGGCTAAGGCACGACAACGCAAGGCTAGGCAATGCACGGAAGGCAAGCAAAGAGTAACGGAAGGTAAGGAAGGCAAGGGAAAGCAAGGAAAGGCAATGGTAACGGAAGGAACGGCACGGCAAGGGGAAACAAGGCTAAGGCACGACAACGCACGCTAGGCAATGCACGGCAAGGCAAGGAAAGGGTAACGCATGGGAAAGCACGGTCAGGGGAGGCAAGGCTAAGGCATGACAACGCAAGGCTAGGCAATGCACGGAAAGCAAGCAAAGAGTAACGGAACGTAAGGAAGGCAAGGGAAAGCAAGGGAAGGCAAGGGTAACGGAAGGAACGGCACGGCAAGGGGTAAGAAGGCTAAGGCACGACAACGCAGGGCTAGGCAATGCACGGCAAGGCAAGGAAAGGGTAACGCAGGGGAAGGCACGGTCAGGTGAGGCAAGGATAAGGCACGACAATGCAAGGCTAGGCAATGCACGGCAAGGCAAGGAAAGAGTAACGGAAGGAAAGGAAGGCAAGGCAAAGCCAGGCAAGGCAAGTGTAACAAAAGGCACGCCACGGCAAGGGGAATCAAGGCCATGGCACGACAACGCACGGCTAGGCAATGCACGGCAAGGGAAGGAAAGGGTAACGCAAGGCAAGGCACGGTGAGGCTAGGCAAGGCTAATGCACGACAACGCAAGGCTAGGCAATGCACGACAATGCAAGGAAAGCTTAAAGCAAAGGAAGGAACGATTAGGCGAGATAAGGCTAAGGCACGACAAAGCAAGGCTAGGCAATGCACGGAAGGCAAGCAAAGAGTACCGGAAGGTAAGGAAGGCAAGGGAAAGCAAGGAAAGGCAAGTGTAACGGAAGGAACGGCACGGCAAGGGGAAACAAGGCTAAGGCATGACAACGCACGCTAGGCAATGCACGGCAAGGCAAGGAAAGGGTAACGCATGGGAAAAAACGGTCAGGCGAGGCAAGCCTAAGGCATGACAACGCAAGGTTAGGCAATGCACGGAAAGCAAGCAAAGAGTAACGGAACGCAAGGAAGGCAAGGGAAAGCAAGGGAAGGCAAGGGTAACGGAAGGAACGGCACGGCAAGGAGTAACAAGGCTAAGGCACGACAACGCAGGGCTAGGCAATGCACGGCAAGGCAAGGAAAGAGTAACGGAAGGAACGGAAGGCAAGGCAAAGCCAGGCAAGGCAAGTGTAACAAAAGGCACGCAACGGCAAGGGGAAACAAGGCTAAGGCACGGCAACACACGGCTAGGAAATGCACGGCAAGGCAAGGAAAGGGTAACGCAAGGCAAGGCACGGTGAGGCTAGGCAAGGCTAATGCACGACAACGCAAGGATAGGCAATGCACGACAATGCAAGTAAAGCTTAAAGCAAAGGAAGGCACGGTCAGAAGAGATAAGGCTAAGGCACAACAACGCAAGGCTAGGCAATGCAGGGAAGGCAAGCAAAGAGTAACGGAAGGTAAGGAAGGCAAAGGAAAGCAAGGAAAGGCAATGGTAACGGGAGGAACGGCACGGCAAAGGGAAACAAGGCTAAGGCACGACAACGCACGCTAGGCAATGCACGGCAAGGCAAGGAAAGGGTAACGCATGGGAAAGCACGGTCAGGCGAGGCAAGGCTAAGGAAAGCCAACGCAAGGCTAGGCAATGCACGGTAAGCAAGCAAGGAGTAACGGAATGCAAGGAAGGAAAGGGAAAGCAAGGGAAGGCAAGGGTAACGGAAGGAACGGCACGGCAAGGGGTAACAAGGCTATGGCACGACAACACACCGCTAGGAAATGCACGGCAAGGCAAGGAAAGGGTAACGCAAGGCAAGGCACGGTGAGGCTAGGCAAGGTTAATGCACGACAACCCAAGGCTAGGCAATGCACGACAATGCAAGGAAAGCTTAAAGCAAAGGAAGGCACGGTCAGGCGAGATAAGGCTAAGGCACGACAACGCAAGGCTAGGCAATGCACGGAAGACAAGCAAAGAGTAACGGAAGGTAAGGAAGTCAAGGGAAAGCAAGGAAAGGCAATGGTAACGGAAGGAACGGCACGGCAAGGGGAAACAAGGCTAAGGCACGACAACGCACGCTAGGCAATGCACGGCAAGGCAAGGAAAGGGTAACTCATGGGAAAGCACGGTCAGGCGAGGCAAGGCTAAGGCATGACAACGCAAGGCTAGGCAATGCACGGAAAGCAAGCAAAGAGTCACGGAACGCAAGGAAGGCAAGGGAAAGCAAGGGAAGGCAAGGGTAATGGAAGGAACGGCACGGCAAGGGGAAACAAGGCTAAGGCACGGCAACGTAGGCTAGGCAATGCACGGCAAGGCAAGGAAAGGGTAACGCATGGGAAAGCACGTTCAGGCGAGGCAAGGCTAAGGCACGACAACGCAAGGCTAGGCAATGCACGGAAGGCTAGCAAAGAGTAACGGAAGGTAAGGAAGGCAAGGGAAAGCAAAGAAAGGCAAGTGTAACGGAAGGAACGGAACGGCAAGGGGAAACAATGCTAAGGCACGACAACGCAAGGCTAGGCAATGCACGGAAGGCAAGCAAAGAGTAACGGAACGCAAGGAAGGCAAGGGAAAGCAAGGGAAGGCAAGGGTAACGGAAGTAACGGCACGGCAAGGGGTAACAAGGCTAAGGCACGACAACGCAGGGCTAGGCAATGCACGGCAAGGCAAAGAAAGGGTAACGCAGGGGAAGGCACGGTCAGGTGAGGCAAGGATAAGGCACGACAATGCAAGGCTAGGCAATGCACGGCAAGGCAAGGAAAGAGTAACGGAAGGAAAGGAAGGCAAGGCAAAGCCAGGCAAGGCAAGTGTAACAAAAGGCACGCAACGGCAAGGGGAAACAAGGCTAAGGCACGACAACACACGGCTAGGAAATGCACGGCAAGGCAAGTAAAGGGTAACGCAAGGCAAGGCACGGTGAGGCTAGACAAGGCTAATGCACGACAACGCAAGGCTAGGCAATGCACGACAATGCAAGTAAAGCTTAAAGCAAACGAAGGCACGGTTAGAAGAGATAAGGCTAAGGCACGACAACGCAAGGCTAGGCAATGCAGGGAAGGCAAGGAAAGGGTAACGGAAGGTAAGGAAGGCAAAGGAAAGCAAGGAAAGGCAATGGTAACGGAAGGAACGGCACGGCAAGGGGAAACAAGTCTAACTCACGACAACGCACGCTAGGCAATGCACGGCAAGGGAAGGAAAGGGTAACGCATGGGAAACAACGGTCAGGGGAGGCAAGGCTAAGGCACGACAACGCAAGGAATGGCAATGCACGGAAGGCAAGCAAAGAGTAACGGAAGGTAAGGAAGGCAAGGGAAAGCAAAGAAAGGCAAGTGTAACGGAAGGAACGGCACGGCAAGGGGAAACAAGGCTAAGGCACGACAACGCACGGCTAGGCAATGCACGGCAAGGAAAGGGTAACGCATGGGAAAGCACGGTCAGGCGAGGCAAGGCTAAGGAAAGCCAACGCAAGGCTAGGCAATGCACGGTAAGCAAGCAAGGAGTAACGGAATGCAAGGAAGGAAAGGGAAAGCAAGGGAAGGCAAGGGTAACGGAAGGAACGGCACGGCAAGGGGTAACAAGGCTAAGGCACGACAACACACGGCTAGGAAATGCACGGCAAGGCAAGGAAAGGGTAACGCAAGGGAAGGCACGGTGAGGCTAGGCAAGGCTAATGCACGACAACGCAAGGCTAGGCAATGCACGACAATGCAAGTAAAGCTTAAAGCAAAGGAAGGCACGGTTAGAAGAGATAAGGCTAAGGCACGACAACGCAAGGCTAGGCAATGCAGGGAAGGCAAGGAAAGGGTAACGGAAGGTAAGGAAGGCAAAGGAAAGCAAGGAAAGGCAATGGTAACGGAAGGAACGGCACGGCAAGGGGAAACAAGTCTAAGGCACGACAACGCACGCTAGGCAATGCACGGCAAGGGAAGGAAAGGGTAACGCATGGGAAAGAACGGTCAGGGGAGGCAAGGCTAAGGCACGACAACGCAAGGCTTGGCAATGCACGGAAGGCAAGCAAAGAGTAACGGAAGGTAAGGAAGGCAAGGGAAAGCAAAGAAAGGCAAGTGTAACGGAAGGAACGGCACGGCAAGGGGAAACAAGGCTAAGGCACGACAACGCACGCTAGGCAATGCACGGCAAGGCAAGGAAAGGGTAACGCATGGGAAAGCACGGTCAGGCGAGGCAAGGTTAATGCACGACAACGCAAGGCTAGGCAATGCACGACAATGCAAGGAAAGCTTAAAGCAAAGGAAGGCACGGTCAGGCGAGATAAGGCTAAGGCACGACAACGCAAGGCTAGGCAATGCACGGAAGGCAAGCAAAGAGTAACGGAAGGTAAGGAAGGCAAGGGAAAGCAAGGAAAGGCAATGGTAACGGAAGGAACGGCACGGCAAGGGGAAACAAGGCTAAGGCACGACAACGCACGCTAGGCAATGCACGGCAAGGCAAGGAAAGGGTAACGCATGGGAAAGCACGGTCAGGGGAGGCAAGGCTAAGGCATGACAACGCAAGGGTAGGCAATGCACGGAAAGCAAGCAAAGAGTAACGGAACGTAAGGAAGGCAAGGGAAAGCAAGGGAAGGCAAGGGTAACGGAAGGAACGGCACGGCAAGGGGTAAGAAGGCTAAGGCACGACAACGCAGGGCTAGGCAATGCACGGCAAGGCAAGGAAAGGGTAACGCAGGGGAAGGCACGGTCAGGTGAGGCAAGGATAAGGCACGACAATGCAAGGCTAGGCAATGCACGGCAAGGCAAGGAAAGAGTAACGGAAGGAAAGGAAGGCAAGGCAAAGCCAGGCAAGGCAAGTGTAACAAAAGGCACGCCACGGCAAGGGGAATCAAGGCCATGGCACGACAACGCACGGCTAGGCAATGCACGGCAAGGGAAGGAAAGGGTAACGCAAGGCAAGGCACGGTGAGGCTAGGCAAGGCTAATGCACGACAACGCAAGGCTAGGCAATGCACGACAATGCAAGGAAAGCTTAAAGCAAAGGAAGGAACGATTAGGCGAGATAAGGCTAAGGCACGACAAAGCAAGGCTAGGCAATGCACGGAAGGCAAGCAAAGAGTACCGGAAGGTAAGGAAGGCAAGGGAAAGCAAGGAAAGGCAAGTGTAACGGAAGGAACGGCACGGCAAGGGGAAACAAGGCTAAGGCATGACAACGCACGCTAGGCAATGCACGGCAAGGCAAGGAAAGGGTAACGCATGGGAAAAAACGGTCAGGCGAGGCAAGCCTAAGGCATGACAACGCAAGGTTAGGCAATGCACGGAAAGCAAGCAAAGAGTAACGGAACGCAAGGAAGGCAAGGGAAAGCAAGGGAAGGCAAGGGTAACGGAAGGAACGGCACGGCAAGGAGTAACAAGGCTAAGGCACGACAACGCAGGGCTAGGCAATGCACGGCAAGGCAAGGAAAGAGTAACGGAAGGAACGGAAGGCAAGGCAAAGCCAGGCAAGGCAAGTGTAACAAAAGGCACGCAACGGCAAGGGGAAACAAGGCTAAGGCACGGCAACACACGGCTAGGAAATGCACGGCAAGGCAAGGAAAGGGTAACGCAAGGCAAGGCACGGTGAGGCTAGGCAAGGCTAATGCACGACAACGCAAGGATAGGCAATGCACGACAATGCAAGTAAAGCTTAAAGCAAAGGAAGGCACGGTCAGAAGAGATAAGGCTAAGGCACAACAACGCAAGGCTAGGCAATGCAGGGAAGGCAAGCAAAGAGTAACGGAAGGTAAGGAAGGCAAAGGAAAGCAAGGAAAGGCAATGGTAACGGGAGGAACGGCACGGCAAAGGGAAACAAGGCTAAGGCACGACAACGCACGCTAGGCAATGCACGGCAAGGCAAGGAAAGGGTAACGCATGGGAAAGCACGGTCAGGCGAGGCAAGGCTAAGGAAAGCCAACGCAAGGCTAGGCAATGCACGGTAAGCAAGCAAGGAGTAACGGAATGCAAGGAAGGAAAGGGAAAGCAAGGGAAGGCAAGGGTAACGGAAGGAACGGCACGGCAAGGGGTAACAAGGCTATGGCACGACAACACACCGCTAGGAAATGCACGGCAAGGCAAGGAAAGGGTAACGCAAGGCAAGGCACGGTGAGGCTAGGCAAGGTTAATGCACGACAACCCAAGGCTAGGCAATGCACGACAATGCAAGGAAAGCTTAAAGCAAAGGAAGGCACGGTCAGGCGAGATAAGGCTAAGGCACGACAACGCAAGGCTAGGCAATGCACGGAAGACAAGCAAAGAGTAACGGAAGGTAAGGAAGTCAAGGGAAAGCAAGGAAAGGCAATGGTAACGGAAGGAACGGCACGGCAAGGGGAAACAAGGCTAAGGCACGACAACGCACGCTAGGCAATGCACGGCAAGGCAAGGAAAGGGTAACGCATGGGAAAGCACGGTCAGGCGAGGCAAGGCTAAGGCATGACAACGCAAGGCTAGGCAATGCACGGAAAGCAAGCAAAGAGTCACGGAACGCAAGGAAGGCAAGGGAAAGCAAGGGAAGGCAAGGGTAATGGAAGGAACGGCACGGCAAGGGGAAACAAGGCTAAGGCACGGCAACGTAGGCTAGGCAATGCACGGCAAGGCAAGGAAAGGGTAACGCATGGGAAAGCACGTTCAGGCGAGGCAAGGCTAAGGCACGACAACGCAAGGCTAGGCAATGCACGGAAGGCTAGCAAAGAGTAACGGAAGGTAAGGAAGGCAAGGGAAAGCAAAGAAAGGCAAGTGTAACGGAAGGAACGGAACGGCAAGGGGAAACAATGCTAAGGCACGACAACGCAAGGCTAGGCAATGCACGGAAGGCAAGCAAAGAGTAACGGAACGCAAGGAAGGCAAGGGAAAGCAAGGGAAGGCAAGGGTAACGGAAGTAACGGCACGGCAAGGGGTAACAAGGCTAAGGCACGACAACGCAGGGCTAGGCAATGCACGGCAAGGCAAAGAAAGGGTAACGCAGGGGAAGGCACGGTCAGGTGAGGCAAGGATAAGGCACGACAATGCAAGGCTAGGCAATGCACGGCAAGGCAAGGAAAGAGTAACGGAAGGAAAGGAAGGCAAGGCAAAGCCAGGCAAGGCAAGTGTAACAAAAGGCACGCAACGGCAAGGGGAAACAAGGCTAAGGCACGACAACACACGGCTAGGAAATGCACGGCAAGGCAAGTAAAGGGTAACGCAAGGCAAGGCACGGTGAGGCTAGACAAGGCTAATGCACGACAACGCAAGGCTAGGCAATGCACGACAATGCAAGTAAAGCTTAAAGCAAACGAAGGCACGGTTAGAAGAGATAAGGCTAAGGCACGACAACGCAAGGCTAGGCAATGCAGGGAAGGCAAGGAAAGGGTAACGGAAGGTAAGGAAGGCAAAGGAAAGCAAGGAAAGGCAATGGTAACGGAAGGAACGGCACGGCAAGGGGAAACAAGTCTAACTCACGACAACGCACGCTAGGCAATGCACGGCAAGGGAAGGAAAGGGTAACGCATGGGAAACAACGGTCAGGGGAGGCAAGGCTAAGGCACGACAACGCAAGGAATGGCAATGCACGGAAGGCAAGCAAAGAGTAACGGAAGGTAAGGAAGGCAAGGGAAAGCAAAGAAAGGCAAGTGTAACGGAAGGAACGGCACGGCAAGGGGAAACAAGGCTAAGGCACGACAACGCACGCTAGGCAATGCACGGCAAGGAAAGGGTAACGCATGGGAAAGCACGGTCAGGCGAGGCAAGGCTAAGGAAAGCCAACGCAAGGCTAGGCAATGCACGGTAAGCAAGCAAGGAGTAACGGAATGCAAGGAAGGAAAGGGAAAGCAAGGGAAGGCAAGGGTAACGGAAGGAACGGCACGGCAAGGGGTAACAAGGCTAAGGTACGACAACACACGGCTAGGAAATGCACGGCAAGGCAAGGAAAGGGTAACGCAAGGCAAGGCACGGTGAGGCTAGGCAAGTTTAATGCACGACAACGCAAGGCTAGGCAATGCACGACAATGCAAGGAAAGCTTAAAGCAAAGGAAGGCACGGTCAGGCGAGATAAGGCTAAGGCACAACAACGGAAGGCTAGGCAATGCACGGAAAGCAAGCAAAGTGTAACGGAACGCAAGGAAGGCAAGGGAAAGCAAGGGAAGGCAAGGGTAACGGAAGGAACGGCACGGCAAGGGGTAACAAGGCTAAGGCACGACAACGCACGCTAGGCAATGCACGGCAAGGCAAGGAAAGGGTAACGCATGGGAAAGCACGGTCAGGCGAGGCAAGGCTAAGGAAAGCCAACGCAAGGCTAGGCAATGCACGGTAAGCAAGCAAGGAGTAACGGAATGCAAGGAAGGAAAGGGAAAGCAAGGGAAGGCAAGGGTAACGGAAGGAACGGCACGGCAAGGGGTAACAAGGCTATGGCACGACAACACACCGCTAGGAAATGCACGGCAAGGCAAGGAAAGGGTAACGCAAGGCAAGGCACGGTGAGGCTAGGCAAGGTTAATGCACGACAACCCAAGGCTAGGCAATGCACGACAATGCAAGGAAAGCTTAAAGCAAAGGAAGGCACGGTCAGGCGAGATAAGGCTAAGGCACGACAACGCAAGGCTAGGCAATGCACGGAAGACAAGCAAAGAGTAACGGAAGGTAAGGAAGTCAAGGGAAAGCAAGGAAAGGCAATGGTAACGGAAGGAACGGCACGGCAAGGGGAAACAAGGCTAAGGCACGACAACGCACGCTAGGCAATGCACGGCAAGGCAAGGAAAGGGTAACGCATGGGAAAGCACGGTCAGGCGAGGCAAGGCTAAGGCATGACAACGCAAGGCTAGGCAATGCACGGAAAGCAAGCAAAGAGTCACGGAACGCAAGGAAGGCAAGGGAAAGCAAGGGAAGGCAAGGGTAATGGAAGGAACGGCACGGCAAGGGGAAACAAGGCTAAGGCACGGCAACGTAGGCTAGGCAATGCACGGCAAGGCAAGGAAAGGGTAAAGCATGGGAAAGCACGTTCAGGCGAGGCAAGGCTAAGGCACGACAACGCAAGGCTAGGCAATGCACGGAAGGCTAGCAAAGAGTAACGGAAGGTAAGGAAGGCAAGGGAAAGCAAGGAAAGGCAAGTGTAACGGAAGGAACGGCACGGCAAGGGGAAACAATGCTAAGGCACGACAACGCAAGGCTTGGCAATGCACGGAAGGCAAGCAAAGAGTAACGGAACGCAAGGAAGGCAAGGGAAAGCAAGGGAAGGCAAGGGTAACGGAAGTAACGGCACGGCAAGGGGTAACAAGGCTAAGGCACGACAACGCAGGGCTAGGCAATGCACGGCAAGGCAAAGAAAGGGTAACGCAGGGGAAGGCACGGTCAGGTGAGGCAAGGATAAGGCACGACAATGCAAGGCTAGGCAATGCACGGCAAGGCAAGGAAAGAGTAACGGAAGGAAAGGAAGGCAAGGCAAAGCCAGGCAAGGCAAGTGTAACAAAAGGCACGCAACGGCAAGGGGAAACAAGGCTAAGGCACGACAACACACGGCTAGGAAATGCACGGCAAGGCAAGTAAAGGGTAACGCAAGGCAAGGCACGGTGAGGCTAGACAAGGCTAATGCACGACAACGCAAGGCTAGGCAATGCACGACAATGCAAGTAAAGCTTAAAGCAAACGAAGGCACGGTTAGAAGAGATAAGGCTAAGGCACGACAACGCAAGGCTAGGCAATGCAGGGAAGGCAAGGAAAGGGTAACGGAAGGTAAGGAAGGCAAAGGAAAGCAAGGAAAGGCAATGGTAACGGAAGGAACGGCACGGCAAGGGGAAACAAGTCTAAGGCACGACAACGCACGCTAGGCAATGCACGGCAAGGGAAGGAAAGGGTAACGCATGGGAAACAACGGTCAGGGGAGGCAAGGCTAAGGCACGACAACGCAAGGAATGGCAATGCACGGAAGGCAAGCAAAGAGTAACGGAAGGTAAGGAAGGCAAGGGAAAGCAAAGAAAGGCAAGTGTAACGGAAGGAACGGCACGGCAAGGGGAAACAAGGCTAAGGCACGACAACGCACGCTAGGCAATGCACGGCAAGGAAAGGGTAACGCATGGGAAAGCACGGTCAGGCGAGGCAAGGCTAAGGAAAGCCAACGCAAGGCTAGGCAATGCACGGTAAGCAAGCAAGGAGTAACGGAATGCAAGGAAGGAAAGGGAAAGCAAGGGAAGGCAAGGGTAACGGAAGGAACGGCACGGCAAGGGGTAACAAGGCTAAGGTACGACAACACACGGCTAGGAAATGCACGGCAAGGCAAGGAAAGGGTAACGCAAGGCAAGGCACGGTGAGGCTAGGCAAGTTTAATGCACGACAACGCAAGGCTAGGCAATGCACGACAATGCAAGGAAAGCTTAAAGCAAAGGAAGGCACGGTCAGGCGAGATAAGGCTAAGGCACAACAACGGAAGGCTAGGCAATGCACGGAAAGCAAGCAAAGTGTAACGGTAGGTAAGGAAGGGAAGGGAAAGCAAGGAAAGGCAATGGTAACGGAAGGAACGGCACGGCAAGGGGAAACAAGGCTAAGGCACGGCAACGTAGACTAGGCAATGCACGGCAAGGCAAGGAAAGGGTAACGCATGGGAAAGCACGTTCAGGCGAGGCAAGGCTAAGGCACGACAACGCAAGGCTAGGAAATGCACGGAAGGCTAGCAAAGAGTAACGGAAGGTAAGGAAGGCAAGGGAAAGCAAAGAAAGGCAAGTGTAACGGAAGGAACGGCATGGCAAGGGGAAACAAGGCTAAGGCACGACAACGCACGGCTAGGCAATGCACGGCAAGGCAAGGAAAGGGTAACGCAAGGCAAGGCACGTTGAGGCTAGGCAAGGCTAATGCACGACAACGCAAGGCTAGGCAATGCACGACAATGCAAGGAAAGCTTAAAGCAAAGGAAGGCACGGTCAGGCGAGATAAGGCTAAGGCACGACAACGCAAGGCTAGGCAATGCACGGAAGGCAAGCAAAGAGTAACGGAAGGTAAGGAAGGCAAGGGAAAGCAAGGAAAGGCAATGGTAACGGAAGGAACGGCACGGCAAGGGGAAACAAGGCTAAGGCACGACAACGCACGCTAGGCAATGCACGGCAAGGCAAGGAAAGGGTAACGCATGTGAAAGCACGGTCAGGCGAGGCAAGGCTAAGGCATGACAACGCAAGGCTAGGCAATGCACGGAAAGCAAGCAAAGAGTAACGGAACGCAAGGAAGGCAAGGGAAAGCAAGGGAAGGCAAGGGTAACGGAAGGAACGGCACGGCAAGGGGTAAGAAGGCAAAGGCACGACAACGCAGGGCTAGGCAATGCACGGCAAGGCAAGGAAAGGGTAACGCAGGGGAAGGCACGGTCAGGTGAGGCAAGGATAAGGCACGACAATGCAAGGCTAGGCAATGCACGGCAAGGCAAGGAAAGAGTAACGGAAGGAAAGGAAGGCAAGGCAAAGCCAGGCAAGGCAAGTGTAACAAAAGGCACGCCACGGCAAGGGGAATCAAGGCTATGGCACGACAACGCACGGCTAGGCAATGCACGGCAAGGGAAGGAAAGGGTAACGCAAGGCAAGGCACGGTGAGGCTAGGCAAGGCTAATGCACGACAACGCAAGGCTAGGCAATGCACGACAATGCAAGGAAAGCTTAAAGCAAAGGAAGGAACGGTTAGGCGAGATAAGGCTAAGGCACGACAAAGCAAGGCTAGGCAATGCACGGAAGGCAAGCAAAGAGTACCGGAAGGTAAGGAAGGCAAGGGAAAGCAAGGAAAGGCAAGTGTAACGGAAGGAACGGCACGGCAAGGGGAAACAAGGCTAAGGCATGACAACGCACGCTAGGCAATGCACGGCAAGGCAAGGAAAGGGTAACGCATGGGAAAAAACGGTCAGGCGAGGCAAGCCTAAGGCATGACAACGCAAGTTTAGGCAATGCACGGAAAGCAAGCAAAGAGTAACGGAACGCAATGAAGGCACGGGAAAGCAAGGGAAGGCAAGGGTAACGGAAGGAACGGCACGGCAAGGGGTAACAAGGCTAAGGCACGACAACGCAGGGCTAGGCAATGCACGGCAAGGCAAGGAAAGAGTAACGGAAGGAACGGAAGGCAAGGTAAAGAGAGGCAAGGCAAGTGTAACAAAAGGCACGCAACGGCAAGGGGAAACAAGGCTAAGGCATGGCAACACACGGCTAGGAAATGCACGGCAAGGCAAGGAAAGGGTAACGCAAGGCAAGGCACGGTGAGGCTAGGCAATGCTAATGCACGACAACGCAAGGCTAGGCAATGCACGACAATGCAAGTAAAGCTTAAAGCAAAGGAAGGCACGGTCAGAAGAGATAAGGCTAAGGCACAACAACGCAAGGCTAGGCAATGCAGGGAAGGCAAGCAAAGAGTAACGGAAGGTAAGGAAGGCAAAGGAAAGCAAGGAAAGGCAATGGTAACGGAAGGAACGGCACGGCAAGGGGAAACAAGGCTAAGGCACGACAACGCACGCTAGGCAATGCACGGCAAGGCAAGGAAAGGGTAACGCATGGGAAAGCACGGTTAGGCGAGGCAAGGCTAAGGAAAGCCAACGCAAGGCTAGGCAATGCACGGAAGGCAAGCAAAGAGTAACGGAAGGTAAGGAAGGCAAGGGAAAGCAAAGAAAGGCAAGTGTAACGGAAGGAACTGCACGGCAAGGGGAAACAAGGCTAAGGCACGACAACGCACGGCTAGGCAATGCACGGCAAGGCAAGCAAAGGGTAACGTAAGGCAAGGCACGGTGAGGCTAGGCAAGGCTAATGCACGGAAACGCAAGGCTAGGCAATGCACGACAATGCAAGGAAAGCTTAAAGCAAAGGAAGGCAAGGTCAGGCTAGATAAGGCAAAGGCACGACAACGCAAGGCTAGGCAATTCAGGGAAGGCAAGCAAAGAGTAACGGAAGGTAAGGAAGGCAAGGAAAAGCAAGGAAAGGCAAGGGTAACGGAAGGAACGTCACGGCAAGGGGGAACAAGTCTAAGGCACGACACCGAACGCTAGGCAATGAACGGCAAGGCAAGGAAAGGGTAACGCATGGGACAGCACGGTCAGGCGAGGCAAGGCTAAGGCACGACAACGCAAGGCTAGGCAATGCACGGAAGGCAAGCAAAGAGTAACGGAACGCAAGGAAGGCAAGGGAAAGCAAGGGAAGGCAAGGGTAACGGAAGGAACGGCACGGCAAGGGGTAACAAGGCTAAGGCACGACAACGCAGGGCTAGGCAATGCACGGCAAGGCAAGGAAAGGGTAACGCAGGGGAAGGCACGGTCAGGTGAGGCAAGGATAAGGCACGACAATGCAAGGCTAGGCAATGCACGGCAAGGCAAGGAAAGAGTAACGGAAGGAAAGGAAGGCAAGGCAAAGCCAGGCAAGGCAAGTGTAACAAAAGGCACGCAACGGCAAGGGGAAACAAGGCTAAGGCACGACAACACACGGCTAGGAAATGCACGGCAAGGCAAGTAAAGGGTAACGCAAGGGAAGGCACGGTGAGGCTAGGCAAGGCTAATGCACGACAACGCAAGGCTAGGCAATGCACGACAATGCAAGTAAAGCTTAAAGCAAAGGAAGGCACGGTTAGAAGAGATAAGGCTAAGGCACGACAACGCAAGGCTAGGCAATGCAGGGAAGGCAAGGAAAGAGTAACGGAAGGTAAGGAAGGCAAAGGAAAGCAAGGAAAGGCAATGGTAAGGGAAGGAACGGCACGGCAAGGGGAAACAAGTCTAAGGCACGACAACGCACGCTAGGCAATGCACGGCAAGGGAAGGAAAGGGTAACGCATGGGAAAGAACGGTCAGGGGAGGCAAGGCTAAGGCACGACAACGCAAGGCATGGCAATGCACGGAAGGCAAGCAAAGAGTAACGGAAGGTAAGGAAGGCAAGGGAAAGCAAAGAAAGGCAAGTGTAACGGAAGGAACGGCACGGCAAGGGGAAACAAGGCTAAGGCACGACAACGCACGCTAGGCAATGCACGGCAAGGCAAGGAAAGGGTAACGCATGGGAAAGCACGGTCAGGCGAGGCAAGGTTAATGCACGACAACGCAAGGCTAGGCAATGCACGACAATGCAAGGAAAGCTTAAAGCAAAGGAAGGCACGGTCAGGCGAGATAAGGCTAAGGCACGACAACGCAAGGCTAGGCAATGCATGGAAGGCAAGCAAAGAGTAACGGAAGGTAAGTAAGGCAAGGGAAAGCAAGGAAAGGCAATGGTAACGGAAGGAACGGCACGGCAAGGGGAAACAAGGCTAAGGCACGACAACGCACGCTAGGCAATGCACGGCAAGGCAAGGAAAGGGTAACGCATGGGAAAGCACGGTCAGGGGAGGCAAGGCTAAGGCATGACAACGCAAGGCTAGGCAATGCACGGAAAGCAAGCAAAGAGTAACGGAACGCAAGGAAGGCAAGGGAAAGCAAGGGAAGGCAAGGGTAACGGAAGGAACGGCACGGCAAGGGGTAAGAAGGCTAAGGCACGACAACGCAGGGCTAGGCAATGCACGGCAAGGCAAGGAAAGGGTAACGCAGGGGAAGGCACGGTCAGGTGAGGCAAGGATAAGGCACGACAATGCAAGGCTAGGCAATGCACGGCAAGGAAAGGAAAGAGTAACGGAAGGAAAGGAAGGCAAGGCAAAACCAGGCAAGGCAAGTGTAACAAAAGGCACGCCACGGCAAGGGGAATCAAGGCTATGGCACGACAACGCACGGCTAGGCAATGCACGGCAAGGGAAGGAAAGGGTAACGCAAGGCAAGGCACGGTGAGGCTAGGCAAGGCTAATGCACGACAACGCAAGGCTAGGCAATGCACGACAATGCAAGTAAAGCTTAAAGCAAAGGAAGGCACGGTCAGAAGAGATAAGGCTAAGGCACAACAACGCAAGGCTAGGCAATGCAGGGAAGGCAAGCAAAGAGTAACGGAAGGTAAGGAAGGCAAAGGAAAGCAAGGAAAGGCAATGGTAACGGAAGGAACGGCACGGCAAAGGGAAACAAGGCTAAGGCACGACAACGCACGCTAGGCCATGTACGGCAAGGCAAGGAAAGGGTAACGCATGGGAAAGCACGGTCAGGCGAGGCAAGGCTAAGGAAAGCCAACGCAAGGCTAGGCAATGCACGGTAAGCAAGCACGGAGTAACGGAATGCAAGGAAGGAAAGGGAAAGCAAGGGAAGGCAAGGGTAACGGAAGGAACGGCACGGCAAGGGGTAAAAAGGCTATGGCACGACAACACACCGCTAGGAAATGCACGGCAAGGCAAGGAAAGGGTAACGCAAGGCAAGTCACGGTGAGGCTAGGCAAGGTTAATGCACGACAACCCAAGGCTAGGCAATGCACGACAATGCAAGGAAAGCTTAAAGCAAAGGAAGGCACGGTCAGGCGAGATAAGGCTAAGGCACGACAACGCAAGGCTAGGCAATGCACGGAAGACAAGCAAAGAGTAACGGAAGGTAAGGAAGTCAAGGGAAAGCAAGGAAAGGCAATGGTAACGGAAGGAACGGCACGGCAAGGGGAAACAAGGCTAAGGCACGACAACGCACGCTAGGCAATGCACGGCAAGGCAAGGAAAGGGTAACGCATGGGAAAGCACGGTCAGGCGAGGCAAGGCTAAGGCATGACAACGCAAGGCTAGGCAATGCACGGAAAGCAAGCAAAGAGTCACGGAACGCAAGGAAGGCAAGGGAAAGCAAGGGAAGGCAAGTCTAATGGAAGGAACGGCACGGCAAGGGGAAACAAGGCTAAGGCACGGCAACGTAGGCTAGGCAATGCACGGCAAGGCAAGGAAAGGGTAACGCATGGGAAAGCACGTTCAGGCGAGGCAAGGCTAAGGCACGACAACGCAAGGCTAGGCAATGCACGGAAGGCTAGCAAAGGGTAACGGAAGGTAAGGAAGGCAAGGGAAAGCAAAGAAAGGCAAGTGTAACGGAAGGAACGGAACGGCAAGGGGAAACAATGCTAAGGCACGACAACGCAAGGCTAGGCAATGCACGGAAGGCAAGCAAAGAGTAACGGAACGCAAGGAAGGCAAGGGAAAGCAAGGGAAGGCAAGGGTAACGGAAGTAACGGCACGGCAAGGGGTAACAAGGCTAAGGCACGACAACGCAGGGCTAGGCAATGCACGGCAAGGCAAAGAAAGGGTAACGCAGGGGAAGGCACGGTCAGGTAAGGCAAGGATAAGGCACGACAATGCAAGGCTAGGCAATGCACGGCAAGGCAAGGAAAGAGTAACGGAAGGAAAGGAAGGCAAGGCAAAGCCAGGCAAGGCAAGTGTAACAAAAGGCACGCAACGGCAAGGGGAAACAAGGCTAAGGCACGACAACACACGGCTAGGAAATGCACGGCAAGGCAAGTAAAGGGTAACGCAAGGCAAGGCACGGTGAGGCTAGACAAGGCTAATGCACGACATCGCAAGGCTAGGCAATGCACGACAATGCAAGTAAAGCTTAAAGCAAAGGAAGGCACGGTTAGAAGAGATAAGGCTAAGGCACGACAACGCAAGTCTAGGCAATGCAGGGAAGGCAAGGAAAGGGTAACGGAAGGTAAGGAAGGCAAAGGAAAGCAAGGAAAGGCAATGGTAACGGAAGGAACGGCACGGCAAGGGGAAACAAGTCTAAGGCACGACAACGCACGCTAGGCAATGCACGGCAAGGGAAGGAAAGGGTAACGCATGGGAAACAACGGTCAGGGGAGGCAAGGCTAAGGCACGACAACGCAAGGAATGGCAATGCACGGAAGGCAAGCAAAGAGTAACGGAAGGTAAGGAAGGCAAGGGAAAGCAAAGAAAGGCAAGTGTAACGGAAGGAACGGCACGGCAAGGGGAAACAAGGCTAAGGCACGACAACGCACGCTAGGCAATGCACGGCAAGGCAAGGAAAGGGTAACGCATGGGAAAGCACGGTCAGGCGAGGCAAGGCTAAGGAAAGCCAACGCAAGGCTAGGCAATGCACGGTAAGCAAGCAAGGAGTAACGGAATGCAAGGAAGGAAAGGGAAAGCATGGGAAGGCAAGGGTAACGGAAGGAACGGCACGGCAAGGGGTAACAAGGCTAAGGTACGACAACACACGGCTAGGAAATGCACGGCAAGGCAAGGAAAGGGTAACGCAAGGCAAGGCACGGTGAGGCTAGGCAAGGTTAATGCACGACAACGCAAGGCTAGGCAATGCACGACAATGCAAGGAAAGCTTAAAGCAAAGGAAGGCACGGTCAGGCGAGATAAGGCTAAGGCACAACAACGCAAGGCTAGGCAATGCACGGAAAGCAAGCAAAGTGTAACGGTAGGTAAGGAAGGCAAGGGAAAGCAAGGAAAGGCAATGGTAACGGAAGGAACGGCACGGCAAGGGGAAACAAGGCTAAGGCACGACAACGCACGCTAGGCAATGCACGGCAAGGCAAGGAAAGGGTAACGCATGGGAAAGCACGGTAACGCGAGGCAAGGCTAAGGCATGACAACGCAAGGCTAGGCAATGCACGGAAAGCAAGCAAAGAGTAACGGAACGCAAGGAAGGCAAGGGAAAGCAAGGGAAGGCAAGGGTAATGGAAGGAACGGCACGGCAAGGGGAAACAAGGCTAAGGCACGGCAACGTAGGCTAGGCAATGCACGGCAAGGCAAGGAAAGGGTAACGCAAGGCAAGGCACGGTGAGGCTAGGCAAGGCTAATGCACGACAACGCAAGGCTAGGCAATGCACGACAATGCAAGGAAAGCTTAAAGCAAAGGAAGGCACGGTCAGGCGAGATAAGGCTAAGGCACGACAACGCAAGGCTAGGCAATGCACGGTAGGCAAGCAAAGAGTAACGGAAGGTAAGGAAGGCAAGGAAAAGCAAGGAAAGGCAAGGGTAACGGAAGGAACGGCACGGGAAGCGGAAACAAGGCTAAGGCACGGCAACGCAGGCTGGGCAATACACGGCAAGGCAAGGAAAGGGTAACGCATGGGAAAGCAAGTTCAGGCGAGGCAAGGCTAAGGCACGACAACGCAAGGCTAGGCAATGCACGGAAGGCAAGCAAAGAGTAACAGAAGGTAAGGAAGGCAAGGGAAAGCAAAGAAAGGCAAGTGTAACGGAAGGAACTGCACGGCAAGGGGAAACAAGGCTAAGGCACGACACCGAACGCTAGGCAATGAACGGCAAGGCAAGGAAAGGGTAACGCATGGGAAAGCACGGTCAGGCGAGGCAAGGATAGGCAATGCACGGAAGGCAAGCAAAGAGTAACGGAAGGTAAGGAAGGCAAGGGAAAGCAAGGAAAGGCAAGTGTAACGGAAGGAACGGCACGGCAAGGGGAAACAAGGCTAAGGCACGACAACGCACGCTAGGCCATGCACGGCAAGGCAAGGAAAGGGTAACGCATGGGAAAGCACGGTCAGGCGAGGCAAGGCTAAGGAATGTCAACGCAAGGCTAGGCAATGCACGGAAAGCAAGCAAAGTGTAACGGAACGCAAGGAAGGCAAGGGAAAGCAAGAGAAGGCAAGGGTAACGGAAGGAACGGCACGGTAAGGGGTAAGAAGGCTAAGGCACGACAACGCAGGGCTAGGTAATGCACGGCAAGGCAAGGAAAGGGTAACGCAGGGGAAGGCACGGTCAGGTGAGGCAAGGATAAGGCACGACAATGCAAGGCTAGGCAATGCACGGCAAGGCAAGGAAAGAGTAACGGAAGGAAAGGAAGGCAAGGCAAAGCCAGGCAAGGCAAGTGTAACAAAAGGCACGCCACGGCAAGGGGAATCAAGGCTAAGGCACGACAACGCACGGCTAGGCAATGCACGGCAAGGCAAGGAAAAGGTAACGCAAGGCAAGGCACGGTGCGGCTAGGGAAGGCTAATGCACGACAACGCAAGGCTAGGCAATGCACGACAATGCAAGGAAAGCTTAAAGCAAAGGAAGGCACGGTCAGGCGAGATAAGGCTAAGGCTCGACAAGGCAAGGCTAGGCAATGCACGGAAGGCAAGCAAAGAGTAACGGAAGGTAAGGAAGGCAAGGGAAAGCAAGGAAAGGCAAGTGTAACGGAAGGAACGGCACGGCAAGAGGAAACAAGGCTAAGGCACGACAACGCACGCTAGGCAATGCACGGCAAGGCAAGGAAAGGGTAACGCATGGGAAAGCACGTTCAGGCGAGGCAAGCCTAAGGCATGACAACGCAAGGCTAGGCAATGCACGGAAAGCAAGCAAAGAGTAACGGAACGCAAGGAAGGCAAGGGAAAGCAAGGGAAGGCAAGGGTAACGGAAGGAACGGCACGGCAAGGGGTAACAAGGCTAAGGCACGACAACGCAGGGCTAGGCAATGCATGGCAAGGCAAGGAAAGAGTAACGGAAGGAAAGGAAGGCAAGGCAAAGCCAGGCAAGTCAAGTGTAACAAAAGGCACGCAACGGCAAGGGGAAACAAGGCTAAGGCACGACAACGCACGGCTAGGCAATGCACGGCAAGGCAAGGAAAGGGTAACGCAGGGGAAGGCACGGTCAGGTGAGGCAAGGATAAGGCACGACAATGCAAGGCTAGGCAATGCACGGCAAGGCAAGGAAAGAGTAACGGAAGGAAAGGAAGGCAAGGCAAAGCCAGGCAAGGCAAGTGTAACAAAAGGCACGCAACGGCAAGGGGAAACATGGCTAAGGCACGACAACACACGGCTAGGAAATGCACGGCAAGGCAAGTAAAGGGTAACGCAAGGCAAGGCACGGTGAGGCTAGGCAAGGCTAATGCAAGACAACGCAAGGCTAGGCAATGCACGACACTGCAAGTAAAGCTTATAACAAAGGAAGGCACGGTTAGAAGAGATAAGGCTAAGGAACGACAACGCAAGGCTAGGCAATGCACGGAAGGCAAGCAAAGAGTAACGGAAGGTAAGGAAGGCAAGGGAAAGCAAGGAAAGGCAAGTGTAACGGAAGGAACGGCACGGCAAGGGGAAACAAGGCTAAGGCACGAAAACGCACGCTAGGCAATGCACGGCAAGGCAAGGAAAGGGTAACGCATGGGAAAGCACGGTCAGGCGAGGGAAGGCTAAGGCATGACAACGCAAGGCTAGGCAATGCACGGAAAGCAAGCAAAGAGTAACGGAACGCAAGGAAGGCAAGGGAAAGGAAGGGAAGGCAAGGGTAACGGAAGGAACGGCACGGCAAGGGGTAACAAGGCTAAGGCACGACAACGCAGGGCTAGGCAATGCACGGCAAGGCAAGGAAAGGGTAACGCAGGGGAAGGCACGTTCAGGTGAGGCAAGGATAAGGCACGACAATGCAAGGCTAGGCAATGCACGGCAAGGCAAGGAAAGAGTAACGGAAGGAAAGGAAGGCAAGGCAAAGCCAGGCAAGGCAAGTGTAACAAAAGGCACGCCACGGCAATTGGAATCAAGGCTATGGCACGACAACGCACGGCTAGGCAATGCACGGCAGGGCAAGGAAAGGGTAACGCAAGGCAAGGCACGGTGAGGCTAGGCAAGGCTAATGCACGACAACGCAAGGCTAGGCAATGCACGACAATGCAAGGAAAGCTTAAAGCAAAGGAAGGCACGGTCAGGCGAGATAAGGCTAAGGCACGACAACGCAAGGCTAGGCAATGCACGGAAGGCAAGCAAAGAGTAACGGAAGGCAAGGAAGGCAAGGGAAAGCAAGGGAAGGCAAGGGTAACGGAAGGAACGGCACGGCAAGGGGTAACAAGGCTAAGGCACGTCAACGCAGGGCTAGGCAATGCACGGCAAGGCAAGGAAAGGGTAACGCAGGGGAAGGCACGGTCAGGTGAGGCAAGGATAAGGCACGACAATGCAAGGCTAGGCAATGCACGGCAAGGCAAGGAAAGAGTAACGGAAGGAAAGGAAGGCAAGGCAAAGCCAGGCAAGGCAAGTGTAACAAAAGGCACGCAACGGCAAGGGGAAACAAGGCTAAGGCACGACAACACACGGCTAGGAAATGCACGGCAAGGCAAGTAAAGGGTAACGCAAGGGAAGGCACGGTGAGGCTAGGCAAGGCTAATGCACGACAACGCAAGGCTAGGCAATGCACGACAATGCAAGTAAAGCTTAAAGCAAAGGAAGGCACGGTTAGAAGAGATAAGGCTAAGGCACGACAACGCAGGGCTAGGCAATGCAGGGAAGGCAAGGAAAGGGTAACGGAAGGTAAGGAAGGCAAAGGAAAGCAAGGAAAGGCAATGGTAACGGAAGGAACGGCACGGCAAGGGGAAACAAGTCTAAGGCACGACAACGCACGCTAGGCAATGCACGGCAAGGGAAGGAAAGGGTAACGCATGGGAAACAACGGTCAGGGGAGGCAAGGCTAAGGCACGACAACGCAAGGCATGGCAATGCACGGAAGGAAAGCAAAGAGTAACGGAAGGTAAGGAAGGCAAGGGAAAGCAAAGAAAGGCAAGTGTAACGGAAGGAACGGCACGGCAAGGGGAAACAAGGCTAAGGCACGACAACGCACGCTAGGCAATGCACGGCAAGGCAAGGAAAGGGTAACGCATGGGAAAGCACGGTCAGGCGAGGCAAGGCTAAGGAAAGCCAACGCAAGGCTAGGCAATGCACGGTAAGCAAGCAAGGAGTAACGGAATGCAAGGAAGGAAAGGGAAAGCAAGGGAAGGCAAGGGTAACGGAAGGAACGGCACGGCAAGGGGTAACAAGGCTAAGGCACGACAACACACGGCTAGGAAATGCACGGCAAGGCAAGGAAAGGGTAACGCAAGGCAAGGCACGGTGAGGCTAGGCAATGTTAATGCACGACAACGCAAGGTTAGGCAATGCACGACAATGCAAAGAAAGCTTAAAGCAAAGGAAGGCACGGTAAGGCGAGATAAGGCTAAGGCACAACAACGCAAGGCAAGGCAATGCACGGAAGGCAAGCAAAGTGTAATGGAAGGTAAGGAAGGCAAGGGAAAGCAAGGAAAGGGAATGGTAACGGAAGGAACGGCACGGCAAGGGGAAACAAGGCTAAGGCATGACAACGCACGCTAGGCAATGCACGGCAAGGCAAGGACAGGGTAACGCATGGGAAAGCACGGACACGCGAGGCAAGGCTAAGGCATGACAACGCAAGGCTAGGCAATACACGGAAAGCAAGCAAAGAGTAACGGAACGCAAGGAAGGCAAGGGAAAGCAAGGGAAGGCAAGGGTAATGGAAGGAACGGCACGGCAAGGGGAAACAAGGCTAAGGCACGGCAACGTTGGCTAGGCAATGCAAGGCAAGGCAAGGAAAGGGTAACGCATGGGAAAGCACGTTCAGGCGAGGCAAGGCTAAGGCACGACAACGCAAGGCTAGGAAATGCACGGAAGGCTAGCAAAGAGTAACGGAAGGTAAGGAAGGCAAGGGAAAGCAAAGAAAGGCAAGTGTAACGGAAGGAACGGCACGGCAAGGGGAAACAAGGCTAAGGCACGACAACGCACGCTAGGCAATGCACGGCAAGGCAAGGAAAGGGTAACGCAAGGCAAGGCACGGTGAGGCTAAGTAAGGCTAATGCACGACAACGCAAGGCTAGGCAATGCACGACAATGCAAGGAAAGCTTAAAGCAAAGGAAGGCATGGTCAGGCGAGATAAGGCTAAGGCACGACAACGCAAGGCTAGGCAATGCAGGGAAGGCAAGCAAAGAGTAACGGAAGGTAAGGAAGGCAAGGGAAAGCAAGGAAAGGCAAGTGTAACGGAAGGAACGGCACGGCAAGGGGAAACAAGGCTAAGGCACGAAAACGCACGATAGGCCATGCACGGCAAGGCAAGGAAAGGGTAACGCATGGGAAAGCACGGTCAGGCGAGGCAAGGCTAAGGAATGTCAACGCAAGGCTAGGCAATGCACGGAAAGCAAGCAAAGTGTAACGGAACGCAAGGAAGGCAAGGGAAAGCAAGGGAAGGCAAGGGTAACGGAAGGAACGGCACGGCAAGGGGTAACAAGGCTAAGGCACGACAACGCAGGGCTAGGCAATGCACGGCAAGGCAAGGAAAGGGTAACGCAGGTGAAGGCACGGTCAGGTGAGGCAAGGATAAGGCACGACAATGCAATGCTAGGCAATGCACGGCAAGGCAAGGAAAGAGTAACGGAAGGAAAAGAAGGCAAGGCAAAGCCAGGCAAGTCAAGTGTAACAAAAGGCACGCCACGGCAAGGGGAATCAAGGCTAAGGCACGACAACGCACGGCTAGGCAATGCACGGCAAGGCAAGGAAAGGGTAACGCAAGGCAAGGCACGGTGAGGCTAGGCAAGGCTAATGCACGACAACGAAAGGCTAGGCAATGCACGACAATGCAAGGAAAGCTTAAAGCAAAGGAAGGCACGGTCAGGCGAGATAAGGCTAAGGCTCGACAACGCAAGGCTAGGCAATGCACGGAAGGCAAGCAAAGAGTAACGGAAGGTAAGGAAGGCAAGGGAAAGCAAGGGAAGGCAAGGGTAACGGAAGGAACGGCACAGCAAGGGGTAACAAGTCTAAGGCACGACAACGCAAGGCTAGGCAATGCACGGCAAGGCAAGGAAAGGGTAACGCATGGGAAAGCACGGTCAGGCGAGGCAAGGCTAAGGAAAGCCAACGCAAGGCTAGGCAATGCACGGTAAGCAAGCAAGGAGTAACGGAATGCAAGGAAGGAAAGGGAAAGCAAGGGAAGGCAAGGGTAACGGAAGGAACGGCACGGCAAGGAGTAACAAGGCTAAGGCACCACAACACACGGCTAGGAAATGCACGGCAAGGAAAGGAAAGGGTAACGCAAGGCAAGGCACGGTGAGGCTAGGCAAGGCTAATGCACGACAACGCAAGGCTAGGCAATGCACGACACTGCAAGTAAAGCTTAAAGCAAAGGAAGGCACGGTTAGAAGAGATAAGGCTAAGGCACGACAACGCAAGGCTAGCAATGCACGGAAGGCAAGCAAAGAGTAACTGAAGGTAAGGAAGGCAAGGGAAAGCAATTAAAGGCAAGTGTAACGAAAGGAACGGCACGGCAAGGGGAAACAAGGCTAAGGCACGAAAACGCACGCTAGGCAATGCACGGCAAGGCAAGGAAAGGGTAACGCATGGGAAAGCACGGTCAGGCGAGGCAAGGCTAAGGCATGACAACGCAAGGCTAGGCAATGCACGGAAAGCAAGCAAAGAGTAACGGAACGCAAGGAAGGCAAGGGAAAGCAAGGGAAGGCAAGGGTAACGGAAGGAACGGCACGGCAAGGGGTAAGAAGGCTAAGGCACGACAACGCAGGGCTAGGCAATGCACGGCAAGGCAAGGAAAGGGTAACGCAGGGGAAGGCACGGTCAGGTGAGGCAAGGATAAGGCACGACAATGCAAGGCTAGGCAATGCACGGCAAGGCAAGGAAAGAGTAACGGAAGGAAAGGAAGGCAAGGCAAAGCCAGGCAAGGCAAGTGTAACAAAAGGCACGCCACGGCAAGGGGAATCAAGGCTATGGCACGACAACGCACGGCTAGGCAATGCACGGCAAGGCAAGGAAAGGGTAACGCAAGGCAAGGCACGGTGAGGCTAGGCAAAGCTAATGCACGACAACGCAAGGCTAGGCAATGCACGACAATGCAAGGAAAGCTTAAAGCAAAGGAAGGCACGGTCAGGCGAGATAAGGCTAAGGCACGACAACGCAAGGCTAGGCAATGCACGGAAGGCAAGCAAAGAGTAACGGAAGGTAAGGAAGGCAAGGTAAAGCAAGGTAAGGCAAGGGTAATGGAAGGAACGGCACGGCAAGGGGTAACAAGGCTAAGGCACGACAACGCAGGGCTAGGCAATGCACGGCAAGGCAAGGAAAGGGTAACGCAGGGGAAGGCACGGTCAGGTGAGGCAAGGATAAGGCACGACAATGCAAGGCTAGGCAATGCACGGCAAGGCAAGGAAAGAGTAACGGAAGGAAAGGAAGGCAAGGCAAAGCCAGGCAAGGCAAGTGTAACAAAAGGCACGCAACGGCAAGGGGAAACAAGGCTAAGGCACGACAACACACGGCTAGGAAATGCACGGCAAGGCAAGTAAAGGGTAACGCAAGGCAAGGCACGGAGAGGCTAGGCAAGGCTAATGCACGACAACGCAAGGCTAGGCAATGCACGACACTGCAAGTAAAGCTTAAAGCAAAGGAAGGCACGGTTAGAAAGATAAGGCTAAGGCACGACAACGCAAGGCTAGGCAATGCAGGGAAGGCAAGGAAAGGGTAACGGAAGGTAAGGAAGGCAAAGGAAAGCAAGGAAAGGCAATGGTAACGGAAGGAACGGCACGGCAAGGGGAAACAAGTCTAAGGCACGACAACGCACGCTAGGCAATGCACGGCAAGGGAAGGAAAGGGTAACGCATGGGAAACAACGGTCAGGGGAGGCAAGGCTAAGGCACGACAACGCAAGGCATGGCAATGCACGGAAGGAAAGCAAAGAGTAACGGAAGGTAAGGAAGGCAAGGGAAAGCAAAAAAGGCAAGTGTAACGGAAGGAACGGCACGGCAAGGGGAAACAAGGCTAAGGCACGACAACGCACGCTAGGCAATGCACGGCAAGGCAAGGAAAGGGTAATGCATGGGAAAGCACGGTCAGGCGAGGCAAGGCTAAGGAAAGCCAACGCAAGGCTAGGCAATGCACGGTAAGCAAGCAAGGAGTAACGGAATGCAAGGAAGGAAAGGGAAAGCAAGGGAAGGCAAGGGTAACGGAAGGAACGGCACGGCAAGGGGTAACAAGGCTAAGGCACGACAACACACGGCTAGGAAATGCACGGCAAGGCAAGGAAAGGGTAACGCAAGGCAAGGCACGGTGAGGCTAGGCAAGGTTAATGCACGACAACGCAAGGCTAGGCAATGCACGACAATGCAAGGAAAGCTTAAAGCAAAGGAAGGCACGGTCAAGCGAGATAAGGCTAAGGCACAACAACGCAAGGCTAGGCAATGCACGGAAGGCAAGCAAAGAGTAACGGAAGGTAAGGAAGGCAAGGGAAAGCAAGGAAAGGTAATGGTAACGAAAGGAACGGCAGGGCAAGGGGAAACAAGGCTAAGTCACGACAACGCACGCTAGGCAATGCACGGCAAGGCAAGGAAAGGGTAACGCATGGGAAAGCACGGTCAGGCGATGCAAGGCTAAGGCATGACAACGCAAGGCTAGGCAATGCACGGAAAGCAAGCAAAGAGTAACGGAACGCAAGGAAGGCAAGGGAAAGCAAAGAAAGGCAAGTGTAACGGAAGGAACGGCACGGGAAGGGGAAACAAGGCTAAGGCACGACAACGCACGGCTAGGCAATGCACGGCAAGGCAAGGAAAGCTTAAAGCAAAGGAAGGCACGGTCAGGCGAGATAAGGCTAAGGCTCGACAACGCAAGGCTAGGCAATGAACGGAAGGCAAGCAAAGAGTAACGGAACGCAAGGAAGGCAAGGGAAAGCAAGGGAAGGCAAGGGTAACGGAAGGAACGGCACGGCAAGGGGTAACAAGTCTCAGGCACGACAACGCAGGGCTAGGCAATGCACGGCAAGGCAAGGAAAGAGTAACGGAAGGAAAGGAAGGCAAGGCAAAGCCAGGCAAGTCAAGTGTAACAAAAGGCACGCAACGGCAAGGGGAAACAAGGCTAAGGCACGACAACACACGGCTAGGAAATGCATGGCAAGGCAAGGAAAGGGTAACGCAAGGCAAGGCACGGTGAGGCTAGGCAAGGCTAATGCACGACAACGCAAGGCTAGGCAATGCACGACAATGCAAGGAAAGCTTAAAGCAAAGGAAGGCACGGTCAGGCGAGATAAGGCTAAGGCACGACAACGCAAGGCTAGGCAATGCAGGGAAGGGAAGCAAAGAGTAACGGAATGTAAGCAAGGCAAGGAAAAGCAAGGAAAGGCAAGGGTAACGGAAGGAACTGCACGGCAAGGGGAAACAAGGCTAAGGCACGGCAACGCAGGCTGGGCAATGCACGGCAAGGCAAGGAAAGGGTAACGCATGGGAAAGCACGTTCAGGTGAGGCAAGGCTAAGGCACGACAACGCAAGGCTAGGCAATGCACGGAAGGCAAGCAAAGAGTAACGGAAGGTAAGGAAGGCAAGGGAGAGCAAAGAAAGGCAAGTGTAACGGAAGGAACTGCACGGCAAGGGGAAACAAGGCTAAGGCACGACAACGCACGGCTAGGCAATGCACGGCAAGGCAAGCAAAGGGTAACGCAAGGCAAGGCACGGTGAGGCTACGCAAGGCTAATGCACGGAAACGCAAGGCTAGGCAATGCACGAAAATGCAAGGAAAGCTTAAAGCAAAGGAAGGCAAGGTCAGGCGAGATAAGGCAAAGGCACGACAACGCAAGGCTAGGCAATTCAGGGAAGGCAAGCAAAGAGTAACGGAAGGTAAGGAAGGCAAG